>NW_028159961.1:45000-70398 GCF_964263955.1 Coregonus lavaretus
TAGTATTAGTAGTATTAGTATTAGTAGTAGTAGTAGTAGTAGTAGTAGTATCAGTAGCAGTAGTAGTATTAGTAGTAGTAGTAGTAGTAGTAGTAGTAGTAGTAGTAGTAGTAGTAGTAGTAGTAGTAGCAGTAGTATCAGTAGTAGTATTAGTAGTATTAGTAGTAGTATCAGTAGCAGTAGTAGTAGTAGTAGTAGTAGTAGTAGTAGTAGTATCAGTAGTAGTAGTAGTAGTAGTAGTAGTAGTAGTAGTAGTAGTAGTAGTAGTAGTAGTAGTAGTAGTAGTAGCTGTTTGGTTTGACACTGAGTTGGAAGGTGGTACTTTACTTTATGAGATAAAACAGTAGCAGTAGCAGCCGTCATTCATCTTATTGTGCTGAGTTAGCAGGTGATGCAGTATACATCCCAAATGACACCCTATTCCCTATGTAGTGCACTATTGGACCTGGTCAAAAGTACTACACTATAAAGGAAATAGGGTGGCATTTAGGATGCATCCACAGTAAGACAACATGGGGGACTTCGCTGTTTTGTCACTTTGTTCGACAAGAACCTTGATGTCAGCACATCAATGCTATGATTGCTTACTACAGAGCTGAACTGGCAAGGTCTCTACCAGTCATTGCCACCCTCTGCGGGAGAGAGAATGAACGCTGGTTTCTCGCTGCTGGTTTGTCCTTGTTGTGATTTGTGACTTAGGAGTTTTTTTTTGTACACAAACATAGCCTATAGCTTGTTGTGGTACTTTTAAAAATAGACGAGTAATTTGCTGCTTTTGTATATACACCATGGCATTTTCTGATCATTCTCTCTCTCTCTCTCTCTCTCTCTCTCTCTCTCTCTCTCTCTCTCTCTCTCTCTCTCTCTCTCTCTCTCTCTCTCTCTCTCTCTCTCTCTCTCTCTCTCTCTCTTGCTCTCTCTCGCTCTCGTTCTCTCTCTCTCTCTCTCTCTCGCTCTCGTTCTCTCTCTCTCTCTCTCTCTCTCTCTCTCTCTCTCTCTCTCTCACTCTCTGTCATAGTTAATGACTGCCTCGCTAATTGAAATATTGTTTCATTGTTGCCACGGTTATTACCAAGAAGAAGGTTAAGTTTACTGAAAGTTTACGATTACTGTCGGCCGCAAGATTAATATACAGAGCTTTTATTAAAATTCATATAATTATGCAGCAAGTCATCAAAGGGTTTCTGCACCGGGAGGACAGAATGATTGAAAACTGCAGCGAGCGAGGAGCGAGTGGCCGGGCCCCTTCTCAAATGATAACCCAAACAGCAGCCTTATGAGAAAAGAAAGGAGCCTTTTCTCATTAATATGTGGGTGGGAGGTAGATCTCCCCTGTAAGTCAGGCCTCGTGAGAAGAAAGGTGTGTGTTTGTCCTTTGTGCTGCGGGTATGAAGGCAGGGCCTGGTCAGGGGGCTTTGTTTGCACCTGGGTGGCTGTTTTAGACTAGAGGCCCACAGAAAGGTCTCCGATGCTTTAGGACGTTAAGAAATACATCAAACAGGAAAGAGAACGTGACAATTTGGCATTCTTGTGCTCTAAATTCTGTCTTAACTCATATTTTTAGATTGTGAGATTATTAGTTTTTACTTTAAAAAATGTGAATAGTTATCCCCCCTTTATAGATGAATTGTGGAAGCATTGACTTTCTCTTTATGACGGTTTTCTGACTAGTGTCACTTCTTGGTTTTCCCTTGGTGGCTGTTTCTACTTTGGTAATAATTGTAATATGTTTTATTCAGTTATTTGAGGTTTTAGCTTCTCTGTAATGACTCAATATTACAGTTTACTTTCTAACAGTAAGCCCAGCCCAGCAAGAGGAATCCAAGCTGAGCAACAGCAAAAAAAAAAACTAAATTATCTTCAGCATTTAGGCTGAGATCCAATTTCAAATTAATTGTGCTTTTACGGGGCTGGGGAAAGAAGTGGGGAGATTATGTTTATCCTTAAAATGTTTTCTAACACCAATTAAAATGACTGCCGTTATTGATCTTGTTGATTTTTTTTTTATGTCCCTCGAAAATTTGCATAATCTATTAAAAATGAATGATTCATGAAGTGCTCATTGCCAGTTTAAAGAGATCGTAGGAATTATCCGTGGTAGATGTCCCAAACAGCACCCTATGCCCTACATAGTGCACTACTTTTGACCAGAGCCCATAGAAAGTAGTGCACTATATAGGGAATAGGTTACCCATTTGGGAAGCAGCCAGTGACCTGAAAGGGGCTTGAGAGAGATATAAATCTATTGTCTCCTTCTCCTTCTATTAGAGCTCTCAGAAGTACCTGCAAGGGAGGCGACTCCAATAAGAAAGGGATTTAAGGCATTGTGCTCATCATCAAAATTCATGCAGAGGCTAGAAAGCCCCAGCTCCATTATGACAGTCTGCTTCTTCCTCTCCTCTATATCAAAGCCATATTATCTGCTAAATAGTCCCTATTACCCCCAATAAAACCACCCTCCAAAAGGCCTGCCCTGAATATGTGGATGGCACAATCGAAAACGGTGTGGTAATTTCCGTTGTTGATATGGGAAGATATTTCTTTGATTGATTTTCCTTAGAGAGGGATGGTACCTTCATCCTCTCAACCGTATTGCTGTTCATTTAAACTGCTTCAAATTCAAATCAGATGTATTTTTTTAATGGGGTCAGAATGATGAACAGGAGAAGGAAGATCCAATTGGAACTTTTAGTGTGTTTAGAAAAAAGAAGTGAGGGAGACATTAGTGAAGATACAACCTAATTGTCCTACAGTTTTTTTAGTTCTGCGTGTTTCCTATATCCTAAACACTCACTCCAGCAGCAGTGGTGTCTTGATTAGGTTACTGAGGCTTCTGAAGGCCAGTCCCCTGGGCCTTTCAGGTGGAGTTCTGCACATGGCTATAGACTAGAGCTGACCGAGAGGCCGCCTGGCTGCGTACTGAGAGGGCCTGCACCCTATTTCCTTTATAGTGCACTACTTTAGCAGCATACATAGGGCTCTGGTCAAAAGGAGTGCACTATACAGGGAATAGGGTACAATTTGGGATGCACAAGACTCTTTACCCAGAATCCCTGCTGGGCCTGCTAATGGGAGACTCCCAGAGTGCATTGGTTTGTGTCAATGACACCTCCCCCTCCCTCTTCATCCCTCACTCCTCTCCTCCTCTCTGAACGCTAACAGGTGCTCCTGAGGAGTCACTCCTCTCTGAACGCTAACAGGTGCTCCTGAGGAGTCACTCCTCTCTGAACGCTAACAGGTGCTCCTGAGGAGTCACTCCTCTCTGAACGCTAACAGGTGCTCCTGAGGAGTCACTCCTCTCTGAACGCTAACAGGTGCTCCTGAGGAGTCACTCCTCTCTGAACGCTAACAGGTGCTCCTGAGGAGTCACTCCTCTCTGAACGCTAACAGGTGCTCCTGAGGAGTCACTCCTCTCTGAACGCTAACAGGTGCTCCTGAGGAGTCACTCCTCTCTGAACGCTAACAGGTGCTCCTGAGGAGTCACTCCTCTCTGAACGCTAACAGGTGCTCCTGAGGAGTCACTTGTCTGTAATAGGTGGCTGATGTGTTGATTAGACACTCCAGGAAGAAAGGCCAGTGTAGAAAACCAGCAGAGGTGAGTTTCCTGGAAGCTTCGTAGCACTGAAACCCTCCTTAATCCATTACCTACGATGGACCTAAAGATGATCTGAGTGCTGTAAAGCTGTCGGGGAACACCTCACACCAGATCTGCTCAACTGGTGCACTGAGAGAGTCAGTGCTGCTAGTGTGGAGTAGAAAGAACCCCTAAAGACTTGGTGTGCATCCCAAATGGCACCCTATTCCCTATATCTGGTCAAAAGTAGTGCACTATAAAGAGAATAGGGTGTCATTAAGCCACAGCACATCAGGAACAGGCAGAGAGAGAGAGAGGCACGTTCCCTCCCTGGCTGGACACATCCCTATAACATATCTCTGATGTCTCTGTGGCCTAGTGACAAACTGTTCCTCTACCCTGCTCTCCCTGCAAGCTCTCCTGGCTCTGGAATTAATGATTATTTCGTCTTCACACAAAGCAAACTAACCTTTGAGCACACATTTGGTAATGAATGACTTTCACTGCCGTGATGCTGTGTTGGGGGAATTAAACCAATTTGGCTCCCCAAACATTCTTTACTTAGTTGTAATTAATTAGGGAGCAGAGATTTTGGGGCTGGTGATAAATTGCTTCATTCTGCATACAGGAGAAAATGGAGGTCAAAGATGGAGATGTTTCGGTTGTTGTTGTTGTCGTAGCGATACATGAAGGTTGTCCCTGTCATGCTAAATTTAATACTCCTATTTCCTACAAAAAAGAGTCATTCTGTAACTAAATGACTTTGTTGCCGTGCCAAATAAAAAGAAGGTCAAGTACGGAGGTTTTTCAGTCAGTCAGTCGTTCGGAGAAGAACAAGCTGAAGTCAGTAAATACAGACGTTGACAAATACGTTCTGGACAGATGACTCTATAGGTTATATTCTTTACATTCCGATGAGAGTTGAGAAGACTCATGGGTCTCTGTTTGTCTCTCTGTCTCTCTGTCTGTCTGTCTCTCCTTCTATCTGTATGTCTGTCTGTCTCTCTGTCTCTCCTATCTGTATGTCTGTCTGTCTCTCTGTCTCTCCTTCTATCTGTCTGTCTGTCTGTCTCTCTGTCTCTCTGTCTATCTGTCTTTCACTGCAGAAATCAGCAGTTGGCAGGTCTAGTTTTGCAGGGTACTCTATCTGTCTTCAGGACAGTAAGCAACCAACCAACATCATATCATTAGTTGGTTTCTATGTTCAGTGATCCTGAACACAACACATCCTGTAGGTCACTGTTGAATGCTAACCTTGTCATTCAGATAACCACAGGGCAATTGCAAAGCCAGGAAGTAGCTCCTTCTAGTTTTGTGGTGGTGTTAGGTCTTGTTCTGTCCTAGGCCTTATGGCGCTAGTATCTCATTATCTACAGGAGAACATTACAAAAGACTGCCAGGTTAGTTCAGTAATGTCCGATCAAGGAGCAATGCTCAGGCAAATACATGGCCAAATAGTTAGAGAGTTTTAACTATTCAAATCAACAGACAGAAATAGCCTGTGTACTGCACCCTCAAAGTCCTCATGATTTATGCTCCGTTTCCAAAATGAAGACAGAAATCAACAGGCTCTCTCCTGTTAAAAAACAAACCTCCAAAACAAATCTTTGAATTGATTTTCTCTGTGTGTGTGTGTGTGTGTGTGTGTGTGTGTGTGTGTGTGTGTGTGTGTGTGTGTGTGTGTGCGTGTGCGTGTGCGTGTGCGTGTGCGTGTGCGTGTGTGCGTGTGCGTGCGTGCGCGTGCGCGTGTGCGTGTGTGTGTGTGTCTGTGTGTAGGGAAAGGGGAAAAACAACAAAAAGAGAGCAGCTGGAGAAAATAGAAATAGTGTTGATTCTCTGGCTGCTGTTGAATCTAAGAGGGCTGACTGCCTGTGTGTTATATTAGTTGCTTCAGCAGTCCCCCAGGCCAAATAAAGAAGACCTTCTATAATGAGGATTCTCTCCACACATCTCTGTTGTAAAACAACAATGGTGAGGACACAGCTAATGAGGCTATCATGGAGTACTGAGAACTGACAGAGAGAGAGAGGAGAGGACTCTCCCCACCGGCCCCTCAGTCAAAGACAAGAGGCTTTTTAAAGAGGACAGGATTGTAAGCGAAGCAGCAACGGTCAGAGGAATCTGACAGTTACCCACTGTAACTTCTAGGAAAATATAATACATTATTCTATGTGTTTAGGTGCCGCAACAGTTCGAACCCACTGTAATCAACATTCAGTAACCGAATTATCAGTTAGAGTCCACTGTAATCAACATTCAGTAACCGAATTATCAGTTAGAGTCCACTGTAATCAACATTCAGTAACCGAATTATCAGTTAGAGTCCACTGTAATCAACATTCAGTAACCAAATTATCAGTTAGAGTCCACTGTAATCAACATTCAGTAACCAAATTATCAGTTAGAGTCCACTGTAATCAACATTCAGTAACCGAATTATCAGTTAGAGTCCACTGTAATCAACATTCAGTAAACAAATTATCAGTTAGAGTCCACTGTAATCAACATTCAGTAACCAAATTATCAGTTAGAGTCCACTGTAATCAACATTCAGTAACCAAATTATCAGTTAGAGTCCACTGTAATCAACATTCAGTAACCGAATTATCAGTTAGAGTCCACTGTAATCAACATTCAGTAACCGAATTATCAGTTAGAGTCCACTGTAATCAACATTCAGTAACCGAATTATCAGTTAGAGTCCACTGTAATCAACATTCAGTAACCAAATTATCAGTTAGAGTCCACTGTAATCAACATTCAGTAACCAAATTATCATTTAGAAACCACTGTAACTTGCAAATAATATGCTTCATTATTGTATGTATAGTGTAAAAGATGAATAATGTAATGAAGTTTACAAGCTTGATTACAGTTACAGTCTTGCCTATGTATAAAAAGGGAATATATTTACATTGATTTGTACCAAATCTTTACCATGCACACATTGTGCAATATTCCACAAAGTGCCCACATTCTTTGCAATTATCAATCAATCAACAAATCAATAAATCAATCAACACACCCATTAATCATAACGGTCTGTTCAGGAGTGAAAAGCCCATTGTCTCTTGGAGAACTGACTCCTGAACCTGGAGTTAGTTGCCCCCTATCCAGATGACTCGAGGAGGTCAGCTCAAGGAGGTAAACTAAACCATGCTCTTGAGACTAAGAAACACGGGCCCTCAAGACGTTAATGAAACCAAGGACCCTTCAGCTATTGTATCGTGCTCAGTCCTACACACAATGTGCTCTGTGTGTGTTCATCCCCTGTGTGTGTGTGTGCTGTTAACCATGAATACTGCTCCTCTAGCCTCTACCCCTATACAACCCGCTCTCCACACACACACACACACACACACACACACACACACACACACACACACACACACACACACACACACACACACACACACACACACACACACACACACACACACACACACACACACACACACACACACACACACACACACACACACACACACACACACACACACACACACACACACACACACACCCTCTCAGTAGGACCCCCCACCTACTCCAACAGTTCTCTTTGACTTCTTTTTACACAGTGGTCTGTCTGTAGACTAATTCTTATTACACAGTGGTCTGTCTGTAGACTAATTCTTATTACACACTGGTCTGTCTGCAGACTAATTCTTATTACACACTGGTCTGTCTGCAGACTAATTCTTATTACACACTGGTCTGTCTGTAGAAGACTAATTCTTATTACACACTGGTCTGTCTGTAGAAGACAAATTCTTATTACACACTGGTCTGTCTGTAGACTAATTCTTATTACACAGTGGTCTGTCTGCAGACTAATTCTTATTACACACTGGTCTGTCTGCAGACTAATTCTTATTACACACTGGTCTGTCTGTAGAAGACTAATTCTTATTACACACTGGTCTGTCTGCAGACTAATTCTTATTACACATGAATGGTCTGCCATGACATCATGGCAGCTGGAGACATTTTCACTAAAAGAAAACCTTCCCTTGAAAAACAACTTTTCCTAATTTTTTCACAAAGCAATAACCATGTGTATGTTAAAGACTAGAAACTAGTCTACGGTAGTTTACAGTTATTTGATCATCTACTGTATACTATAGGCTAATACACGTTTTTTTCCTCCATTAAATTAATGTAGTTGATCATTATCTTTGGTGAGGAGAGAGGCAGTCGTGGCCGAAACACTTGTATTATGGCGGCCATTTCTGCACCCCAGCTGCTGCTGTGCCGGTATTAACTGAAATAAACAACAGCAATTGAAAACCAGCGTATGCTCAGTCAAAGATGCCTTCATAAAACTATGTCCTGTGGTATCATGGGGCATTATGTAATATTATGGCTACTGGGCTCGCTCATTAAAGCTCCATTTGAGAGCTGATTTAGCCCCAGTGTCCCTCGCGGCTAAACAATGTTGCAGGGGCCCCTCTCTCTCTCTCCTCTTTCCCCCTCCGACCCTTTGGCTGGCCTTAGCTGGGCCGGAGCGCTCGGGAGCTACGTGCCGGCAGCTCAAACAGCCTGGCGGCAGGGGTAGGACAGGGTAGGAAACCCAGCTGTCATGTCCAATTACAGGCCTGAATACGGAGCAGGGCTGAATAACTAACGTAGGGTCCAGAGTGACGCTAGCTAGTAGCTCTGTACAGGGGCCAATACTGTATGGACAGACAAACTGGCTTTGGCTTTAGAACTGCCGTCGCGGTGACGGGGTTATCTGCTCTTTCAGGACTGTGTGTGTGTGTGTGTGTGTGTGTGCGTTCGAGGGAAGGAGGAGAGGAGGACAGGAGGACAGGAGGACAGGAGGACAGGAGGACAGGAGGACAGGAGGACAGGAGGACATGGTTCTGGGGTTCAGTAAAGCGTACTCTATGTTTAAACTAGTTTGAATGCAGCAATGAACAGAGTTTTCCTCTTCATTGTTCTACCTACTTCTGCTTAATTCTTTGATGTGGTTTCTGTCCCATTAAGTACTTTGTCTTTTGGCTTCCAACGTAGGGGACAAAGCCAGAGGAGGAGTGACAGTTGGTTGTGTTGACAGTGTAGGATGAGGATTCTGTTGACTGATTTGTGATTCCTGAGAAACATTATGAGTCTGCAAAAGTCTGATGAATGAAAACTATGTTAAAAGTACTTTATTCTTAGCACAACATCTCTCATTAAATGACTATAGCCTACAGTATATTTATTCTCTGGTGACTGGTGACTATAGACAACAGTATATTTATTATCTGGTGACTATAGACTACAGTATATTTATTCTCTGGTGACTGGTGACTATAGACAACAGTATATTTATTATCTGGTGACTATAGACTACAGTATATTTATTCTCTGGTGACTATAGACTACAGTATATTTATTCTCTGGTGACTATAGACTACAGTATATTTATTCTCTGGTGACTATAGACTACAGTATATTTATTATCTGGTGACTATAGACTACAGTATATTTATTCTCTGGTGACTATAGACTACAGTATATTTATTATCTGGTGACTATAGACTACAGTATATTTATTCTCTGGTGACTGGTGACTATAGACTACAGTATATTTATTCTCTGGTGACTATAGACTACAGTATATTTATTCTCTGGTGACTATAGACTACAGTATATTTATTATCTGGTGACTATAGACTACAGTATATTTATTCTCTGGTGACTATAGACTACCGTATATTTATTATCTGGTGACTATAGACTACAGTATATTTATTATCTGGTGACTATAGACTACAGTATATTTATTATCTGGTGACAATAGACTACAGTATATATATTCTCTGGTGACTGGTGACTATAGACTACAGTATATTTATTCTCTGGTGACTATAGACTACCGTATATTTATTATCTGGTGACTATAGACTACAGTATATTTATTATCTGGTGACTATAGACTACAGTATATTTATTATCTGGTGACTATAGACTACAGTATATTTATTCTCTGGTGACTATAGACTACAGTATATTTATTCTCTGGTGACTATAGACTACAGTATATTTATTCTCTGGTGACTATAGACTACAGTATATTTATTCTCTGGTGACTATAGACTACAGTATATTTATTCTCTGGTGACTATAGACTACAGTATATTTATTCTCTGGTGACTATAGACTACAGTATATTTATTCTCTGGTGACTATAGACTACAGTATATTTATTCTCTGGTGACTATAGACTACCGTATATTTATTATCTGGTGACTGGTGACTATAGACTACAGTATATTTATTATCTGGTGACTATAGACTACAGTATATTTATTCTCTGGTGACTGGTGACTATAGACTACAGTATATTTATTCTCTGGTGACTATAGACTACAGTATATTTATTCTCTGGTGACTATAGACTACAGTATATTTATTCTCTGGTGGCTATAGACTACAGTATATTTATTTTCTGGTGACTATAGACTACAGAATATTTATTCTCTGGTGACTATAGACTACCGTATATTTATTCTCTGGTGACTATAGACTACAGTATATTTATTATCTGGTGACTATAGACTACAGTATATTTATTCTCTGGTGACTATAGCCTACAGTATATTTATTCTCTGGTCACTATAGACTACAGTATATTTATTATCTGGTGACTATAGACTACAGTATATTTATTCTCTGGTAACTATAGACTACAGTATATTTATTCTCTGGTGACTATAGACTACAGTATATTTATTCTCTGGTGACTATAGACTATAGTATATTTATTCTCTGGTGACTATAGACTACAGTATATTTATTACCTGGTGACTATAGACTACAGTATATTTATTCTCTGGTGACTATAGACTACAGTATATTTATTATCTGGTGACTATAGACTACAGTATATTTATTCTCTGGTGACTATAGACTACAGTATATTTATTACCTGGTGACTATAGACTACAGTATATTTATTCTCTTGTGACTATAGACTACAGTATATTTATTATCTGGTGACTATAGACTACAGTATATTTATTCTCTGGTGACTGTAGGCTACAGTATATTTATTATCTGGTGACTATAGACTACAGTATATTTATTATCTGGTGACTATAGACTACAGTATATTTATTATCTGGTGACTATAGACTACAGTATATTTATTCTCTGGTGACTATAGACTACAGTATATTTATTCTCTGGTGACTATAGACTACAGTATATTTATTCTCTGGTGACTATAGACTATAGTATATTTATTCTCTGGTGACTATAGACTACAGTATATTTATTCTCTGGTGACTATAGACTACAGTATATTTATTCTCTGGTGACTATAGACTACAGTATATTTATTATCTGGTAACTATAGACTACATTATATTTATTCTCTGGTGACTATAGACTACAGTATATTTATTCTCTGGTGACTATAGACTACAGTATATTTATTATCTGGTGACTATAGACTACAGTATATTTATTCTCTGGTGACTATAGACTACAGTATATTTATTCTCTGGTGACTATAGACTACAGTATATTTATTATCTGGTGACTATAGACTACAGTATATTTATTATCTGGTGACTATAGACTACAGTATATTTATTCTCTGGTGACTATAGACTACAGTATATTTATTATCTGGTTACTATAGACTACAGTATATTTATTATCTGGTGACTATAGACCATAGTTTATTTATTCTCTGGTGACTATATACTACAGTATATTTATTCTCTGGTGACTATAGACTACAGTATATTTATTATCTGGTGACTATAGACTACAGTATATTTATTCTCTGGTGACTATAGACTACAGTATATTTATTCTCTGGTGACTATAGACTACAGTATATGTATTCTCTGGTGACTATAGACTTAGTATATTTATTCTCTGGTGACTATAGACTACAGTATATTTATTATCTGGTGACTATAGACTACAGTTTATTTATTATCTGGTGACTATAGACTACAGTATATTTATTCTCTGGTGACTATAGACTACAGTATATTTATTCTCTGGTGACTATAGACTACAGTATATTTATTCTCTGGTGACTATAGACTACAGTATATTTATTATCTGGTGACTATAGACTACAGTATATTTATTATCTGGTGACTATAGACTACAGTATATTTATTCTCTGGTGACTATAGACTACAGTATATTTATTCTCTGGTGACTATAGACTTAGTATATTTATTATCTGGTGACTATAGACTACAGTATATTTATTCTCTGGTGACTATAGACTACAGTATATTTATTCTCTGGTGACTATAGACTACAGTATATTTATTCTCTGGTGACTATAGACTACAGTATATTTATTATCTGGTGATTATAGACTACAGTATATATATTCTCTGGTGACTATAGACAACAGTATATTTATTCTCTGGTGACTATAGACTACAGTATATTTATTCTCTGGTGACTATAGACTACAGTATATTTATTCTCTGGTGACTATAGACTACAGTATATTTATTCTCTGGTCACTATAGACTACAGTATATTTATTCTCTGGTGACTATAGACTACAGTATATTTATTCTCTGGTGACTATAGACTACAGTATATTTATTATCTGGTGACTATAGACTACAGTATATTTATTATCTGGTGACTATAGACTACAGTATATTTATTATCTGGTGTCTATAGACTACAGTATATTTATTATCTGGTGACTATAGACTACAGTATATTTATTTTCTGGTGACTATAGACTACAGTATATTTATTCTCTGGTGACTATAGACTACAGTATATTTATTCTCTGGTGACTATAGACTACAGTATATTTATTCTCTGGTGACTATAGACTACAGTATATTTATTCTCTGGTGACTATAGACTACAGTATATTTATACTCTGGTGACTATAGACTACAGTATATTTATTATCTGGTGACTATAGACTACAGTATATTTATTCTCTGGTGACTACAGACTACAGTATATTTATTCTCTGGTGACTATAGACTACAGTATATTTATTATCTGGTGACTATAGACTACAGTATATTTATTCTCTGTTGACTATAGACTACAGTATATTTATTATCTGGTGACTATAGACTACAGTATATTTATTCTCTGGTGACTATAGACTACAGTATATTTATTATCTGGTGACTATAGACTATAGTATATTTATTATCTGGTGACTATAGCCTACAGTATATTTATTCTCTGGTGACTATAGACTACAGTATATTTATTCTCTGGTGACTATAGACTACAGTATATTTATTCTCTGGTGACTATAGACTACAGTATATTTATTATCTGGTGACTATAGACTACAGTATATTTATTCTCTGGTGACTATAGACTACAGTATATTTATTCTCTGGTGACTATAGACTACAGTATATTTATTATCTGGTGACTATAGACTACAGTATATTTATTCTCTGGTGACTATAGACTACAGTATATTTATTCTCTGGTGACTATAGACTACAGTATATTTATTATCTGGTGACTATAGACAACAGTATATTTATTATCTGGTGACTATAGACTACAGTATATTTATTATCTGGTGACTATAGACTACAGTATGTTTATTATCTGGTGACTACAGACTACAGTATATTTATTATCTGGTGACTTTAGACTACAGTATATTTATTCTCTGGTGACTATAGACAACAGTATATTTATTATCTGGTGACTATAGACTACAGTATATTTATTATCTGGTGACTATAGACTACAGTATATTTATTATCTGGTGACTATAGACTACAGTATATTTATTATCTGGTGACTATAGACTACAGTATATTTATTCTCTGGTGACTGGTGACTATAGACTACAGTATATTTATTATCTGGTGACTATAGACTACAGTATATTTATTATCTGGTGACTATAGACTACAGTATATTTATTATCTGGTGACTATAGAATACAGTATATTTATTATCTGGTGACTTTAGACTACAGTATATTTATTCTCTGGTGACTATAGACAACAGTATATTTATTCTCTGGTGACTATAGACTACAGTATATTTATTCTCTGGTGACTATAGACTACAGTATATTTATTATCTGGTGACTATAGACTACAGTATATTTATTCTCTGGTGACTATAGACTACAGTATATTTATTCTCTGGTGACTATAGACTACAGTATATTTATAATCTGGTGACTATAGACTACAGTATATTTATTATCTGGTGACTATAGACTACAGTATATTTATTATCTGGTGACTATAGACTACAGTATATTTATTATCTGGTGACTATAGACTACAGTATATTTATTATCTGGTGACTATAGACTACAGTATATTTATTCTCTGGTGACTATAGACTACAGTATATTTATTATCTGGTGACTATAGACTACAGTATATTTTTATTATCTGGTGACTATAGACTACAGTATATTTATTATCTGGTGACTATAGACTACAGTATATTTATTCTCTGGTGACTATAGACTACAGTATATTTATTCTCTGGTGACTATAGAATACATTATATTTATTATCTGGTGACTATAGACTACAGTATATTTATTCTCTGGTGACTATAGACTACAGTATATTTATTCTCTGGTGACTATAGACTACAGTATATTTATTATCTGGTGATTATAGACTACAGTATATATATTCTCTGGTGACTATAGACTACAGTATATTTATTCTCTGGTGACTATAGACTACAGTATATTTATTATCTGGTGACTATAGACTACATTATATTTATTCTCTGGTGACTATAGACTACAGTATATTTATTATCTGGTGACTATAGACTACAGTATATTTATTCTCTGGTGACTATAGACTACAGTATATTTATTCTCTGGTGACTATAGAATACAGTATATTTATTATCTGGTGACTATAGACTACAGTATATTTATTTTCTGGTCACTAGGGTGTAGAATACAGTATATTTATTCTCCGGTCACTAGGGTGTAGAATACAGTATATTTATTCTCTGGTCACTAGGGTGTAGGCCATATTATGGAGGCCATGATACCTACACTGTAAAATCAAGTGTTTAGGATCTGAACACAGCCAAACACTTATCTGGAGCACGTTTTAAACACGTCAAGGCATTTCGAATTTCAATGCGTCACAGTGTTTAGATTGGAAACACCAGAGCATGTTTATTTGCTGCAACACTTTTTAAACACATGAACACGTTTATTCGGTACAAGTCATTAGGTTTTATACACTAAACACTGGGGCTGTTGTTTTAACACTGTAGGGTTTAAAGCCATATTTGCATATTTCCCAGCATGGCTTTCAAGTAAATGTGAGAGATACCCACCAATCACTGTGTTTGTTAGTGACAGAGACATGATTGTCACGTTCAATAACTTCTACCACTGAAGCTTCCACCAGATGACTGACTAAGTGAACGTGTTTCAATTAAAAAATAAACCCTTTATGACCACATATTATACACGTCATAAGGCCTTTAGTTATGGCCCAGTTATCCTGGACATTGTGGTCTGAAAATCCTGGCTCACGGGCCACATCAGACCTGCAAATTACAATATGCTGGTTTATGAAGTGATTAGTAATTCCTGTCGGAATCCAGCCAAGAGGGAGGATATCCAAGAATTTGAATATTTTATCACCCCACAACCTGCACTCAGAATGGCTGCTATGGTGAAAGACTTAACAAACAAGATGACCTAAACCAGGGTTCCCCAACTGGTGGGGCCGCTGATGATTTTAGTGGTTGTTTTATTTTTTAAATCTGTTCCAAAGTATTCCTACTCATAATAGACATATACTGTATGTGATCGTACACAAATGTAGGAAAGGTTTGAAATTATTATGTTTTAGTCAAATATTATATAATATTATATGTAGAGAACAACTATACACTGTAGAGAACAACACAACACTATACACTGTAGAGAACAACACAACACTATACACTGTAGAGAGCAACACAACACTATACACTGTAGAGAACAACACAACACTATACACTGTAGAGAACAACACAACACTATACACTGTAGAGAACAACACAACACTATACACTGTAGAGAGCAACACAACACTATACACTGTAGAGAACAACACAACACTATACACTGTAGAGAACAACACAACACTATACACTGTAGAGAACAACACAACACTATGCACTGTAGAGAACAACACAACACTATACACTGTAGAGAACAACACAACACTATACACTGTAGAGAACAACACAACACTATGCACTGTAGAGAACAACACAACACTATGCACTGTCTGTTTGGGCTTCTTGCAGTCGATTTGCAGTCTACATCCCCTCAAGAAAAAAATCATCCTGCAGCTGAATGTAATTGATGACCCCTGACCTAAACCCTCTAAACTGGAACAACTATCTCAGTAACGGGTGCAATAAATCCAACGGCTTGCAGATTGGATTAGTTTAGAACAATTTAAAGTTATTTATATTTGTATAGTATAAGATCAATGAATCAATGAATGTGCACGAGGAAACAGATATTAAAGCAAACTATTCCAAAAAAATTTTACAAAGCATGCTGGGAAATATGATAATGAGGCCCCCCCCCCCCCCCCCCCCCCCCCCACGTCTTTTTCACTCTGAGGGAGTTAGCGAAAATTAACTCAACACAGTTGAGTAACCACGACACCACGCGATTGAAAAAAATGTATTGACTCAAATGTCCTGTTCAGTTGTGCTGAAACGTAGGCAAGGTGACAGACATTCCTAACACTGATCTGAATTAAAGGCATGGAAAGTCACATCAATATCTAATGACTAAATGCACTCTGAACCAGGACGATGGAGAAGTTAACATCTGAACACTTAGGAGATAAAGGTGTTCTCCTGGTTGGAAACTGACTGGGAAAAGCTGACTATCATGTGAAATCTTGCATTCTAAACACCTGTGCTTAACATGTGAACACTTAATGGCAAATCTAAATACCTAATGTTTAAAGTTTTATACACAGACGTTTAGGTTATAAAGGTGTCACGTTTCATGGTTTTACAGTGTATTACAATGAGTATTTTCTGTTCAAGGGAGACCGTATGATTAGACAGGTGCGTCCCAAATGGCAGCCTTTTCCCTATGTAGTGCACTATGAGCCCTATGAGTCCTGGTCAAAAGTAGTGCAATGTTAAGGGAATACGGTGCAATTTGGAACGCAAACATGATCCCGTTTCTAACCTCTAAGAGGGGGTGGTTTAGTGTTTTGTCTTGGAGGACCATCTATTGATTGTGTGTGTGTTCTCTCTCTCTCTCTCCAGGTCGAGACATGGCCAACACAACCCTACCGGGCTATCCCCCTCACGTACCCCCCACAGGCCAGGGCAGCTACCCCACCTCAACACTGGCTGGAATGGTTCCTGGTGAGTGTACCTTTTGGTAGATATTACATTTTAAAGTTTAACATTTTATTTTCATTTCAAGATTGTACAAACTGTCCCTCATATAAAGCAATGACCTGTAGCGTGGACAGACAGCACACACCGTTACATGTAGGCTATCAGGAGACTAGTCCTGCTGGATAACTGAGAGACAGACAGGGACATGGTTAAAGGACAGAGACAGACAGAGACATGGTTAAAGGACAGAGACAGACAGATAGACAGGGACATGGTTAAAGGACAGAGACAGACAGAGACATGGTTAAAGGACAGAGACAGACAGAGACATGGTTAAAAGACAGAGACAGACAGAGACATGGTTAAAAGACAGAGACAGACAGAGACATGGTTAAAAGACAGAGACAGACAGAGACATGGTTAAAAGACAGAGACAGACAGAGACATGGTTAAAAGACAGAGACAGACAGAGACATGGTTAAAAGACAGAGACAGACAGAGACATGGTTAAAAGACAGAGACAGACAGAGACATGGTTAAAGGACAGAGACATACAGAGACATGGTTAAAAGACAGAGACATACAGAGACATGGTTAAAGGACAGATCCTCTCAGTTCCACTCCAGTATCTTAGCTCATTATCCCTCTGTGGTGTGTGCCGTGCATGAGGCATTCTCAGGAGCCGTCGATAAACAGCTAGCGATCTCCTCTCCTCCGTCTCTCTCCCAGTCCTCCCCTCGGCCTCCTCGTCCTCCTCTGTGGTCAGAGCGCCTCCCTTTCCACTCCTCTACTTAACCTGCGGTTCAGGTTCACAACAAACAGTGAAGGGTCACAACACAGAGGCATGGGAGGCCAGTCAATATTTAAATCGCTATCTCTCTAAGGAGGGGCCGGCTGGGCCAGGGCTAGTATTCCACTGCCAGAACACACCAACCAGACACTGGGGCGGGACGGGATGGGACGGGATGCATTCTGACTACTGCGCTGATTCACTGGTTGTTTCCTGGTATTCCCTATCTCTGTGCTCGTACACCCCACCGCGGCAGCATGCACCGCCATTTTTCTTTGAGCTGATCAACCCATGCGGAAAGGAAAATCCAATCGAGTGCACAGCTGTGTTAGAAAATCATTAACCGATTACAGCATGCTCAAAGGGCTTCAGGATTCAGACCCGCTCTCCCCCCGTCCATCCGTACAATCACTGTTTTGTCCACTGGATGCAATGCAATGCACACCGTTTTCTTTTCATATGAGTTTCAGCATGGAGTATCAACAACACATACAGTTCCTTCAGAAAGGACTTCACACTCCTTGACTTCTTCCACATGCTGTTGTGTTACAGCCTGAATTCAAAATGGATTCCATTGAGATTTAGTGTCACTGATACACACAGTGCCCCCATCATGTCAAAGTGGAATTATGTTTTTAGAAATGTTTACAAATTAATTAAAAGTGAAAAGCTGAAATGTCTTGAGTCAATAAGTATTCAACCCCTTCGTTATGACAAGCCTAAATAATTCAGGAGTCCAATTATAATTTGCACGGACTCACTCTGTGTCCAATAATAGTGTTTAACATGATCTTCAAATGACTACACCATCTCTATACCCTCTGGTCCCTCAACCACAAAGACCAGGGAAGTTTTCCAATTGGTTCGCAAAGAAGGCCACCTATTGGTAGATGGGTAAAAAAAAAAAAAAAGCAGACATTGAATATACTTTTGAGCATGGTGCAGTTATTAATTATTTTAAAAAGAATAATAGGTCAATATTATACAATCCAGGTGTGCAAATATTGTATTTGTGTTTTTTTGTGATAAAGTATGTACATTGTAACTCATTGTTACTTGTTACACTGTAATTACATGAGCAGTTCCACAGTATAAAGTCCCTGTAATGTAAAGGGCTATCTATTATCTATATGACAGTTAGTTCATTTGGTTGGAGTTGGAGAATACGGCGTGTTTTTCACAGCGTCTTATCAAATCTGTTTTTACCACCCAGTCGTTCTCATCAGTCACCAGACACCAGCAGTAACGTGGTGCTGGTGGATCTCCATTGATCTGACCCACAGACACTAAGATTTAGTGACAGGCCACCAAACACTGTTCAAATCTCAGCCTTTATTGCCTCATAAAAGAAAGAAACGTGTAGGACCAACAGCATTGCCTCACTGGCATGGTCTAAGTTACTTCCTGCCTGCAAAGGAAAATTCTGTGGCACAAAACAGCGGGACAGGATTTCCTTTCCTCTGAGGAAGCCTATAACAAGAGTTTATAATGCCATTTCAACCATTAGAAAGGATGCTAGCAAATGTGTTAAAACCACACTGTTTATTTCAATGATGTGGAAAATAGAAGGTGTACAGGACAGTAGATACTATGACAGCAGGTGTTAAGAGGTACAGGACAGTAGATACTATGACAGCAGGTGTTAAGAGGTAAAGGACAGTAGATACTATGACAGCAGGTGTTAAGAGGTACAGGACAGTAGATACTATGACAGCAGGTGTTAAGAGGTACAGGACAGTAGATACTATGACAGCAGGTGTTAAGAGGTACAGGACAGTAGATACTATGACAGTGGGTGTGACGCGGAAGACCACAACTGTCAGATTTTCTACCGTTCAGTCTTGCATCATTAAAATGAAATGGAGAGAAAAAATAATAAATAAATGATCTGGTTGACTGGTCTCAAATAAATGACTATCAAATTACCCCATACGTTATATATATGATGGGAAATGGCAAGCAAGTGAAAGAGTTTCACAAGGTAATGGAATGGGACTTTAAAAATGCTAATTGTTTTGTTTGTTTTACAGGGAGTGAGTTTACAGGAAACCCTTACAGTCATCCACAGTACACAACCTACAACGAGGCATGGCGATTCAGCAACCCAGCGCTACTAAGTGAGTATGACTGACTGGAGTCTTAGAGCATTTTACAACAACTACAGTATTATTAGATTTTTTTTTTACATATCCCTTAAACATTTTTTTTTTAAAATATTGTTATAGCCTTGGCCGGTATAATTAATTTACAACAGCTAACGGATACAACCGTTAGAATGTCAGTTTAGAATGTCAGTTACTGAGAGGACAACAGGACACATAATCACAGTGTGTTGTGGGTTCTGGTGGATGTTGTTTCCAACGGTCCATTTCTTCTGTTAACCTTCCAGGTTCCCCTTATTATTATAGTGCCGCATCCAGAGGTTCCGGACCACCTACTGCTGCCACGGCATATGACCGCCACTAGTTACCATGGAAACCAAATCAACCACCACCACCACCACCTACACCACGACTACAACCATGGCTTCGGCAGCGTCCATGTTGCCCCGGTGTGAACAGAGGGCATGATGGGATACTGTTAAGACAGCTAACAGGCAGCTCCATTTCCTGTATATCACACTACTACACACAACAGAAGAAGAACTGTCCTCCTGTATATCACACTACTACACACAACAGAAGAAGAACTGTCCTCCTGAATACCACACTACTACACACAACAGAAGAAGAACTGTCCTCCTGAATACCACACTACCACACACAACAGAAGAAGAACTAATCATTCGGGATACCATGCAGACAACTTCCCATCAACCACCAATTTGGATACCTTCAAAGTGAAAAATGTCAAATTCTTCGATGTGATCTGTGTGACTGTACATTACCACTAAAGACTTTGAAAGACTATATATACGTGATACTACTGAAGCTACTGAGGTATATACGTGATACTACTGAAGCTACTGAGGTGAAAAAGACAACTAAAAGCTTAGAAAATGACAAAGAGGAATTTGTATCTTTTCCTTTTTTGTAATGGTCCTCCGTTTCATTTTCTTCCTTCGTGGATCAAAACATTCCTTTACCTGACTGATCTGTCAGCTGATGGAGGAGCCGTCCTGAGCTGAGAGTACGGTGCAGTACAATGTAGTACAGTACAGTGCAGTACAGTGCAGTACAGTGCAGTACAGTGCAGTATAGTGCAGTACAGTGCAGTACAATACAGTGCAGTACAGTGCAGTACAGTGCAGTATGGTGTAGTACAGTGCAGTACAGTGCAGTATAGTGCAGTACAGTGCAGTACAATACAGTGCAGTACAGTGCAGTACAGTGCAGCACAGTGCAGTATGGTGTAGTACAGTGCAGTACAGTACAGTGCAGTACAGTGCAGTACAGTGCAGTACAGTGCAGTACAGTGCAGTACAATACAGTAGCAGGCTGTTGTTTCTTTCTTCTGCATCGGTCTCAACCTTCTACTCAAAGGGCAGTGCAATGAGATCCATGCTAAAGACGTTGGCGTCAATGCAACAAGGCTGCCGCAGCTTGGTTCTATTCCTCTATTACAAACAAACATACAGTCA
The DNA here is from genome assembly GCF_964263955.1 of Coregonus lavaretus. Lineage (NCBI taxonomy): Eukaryota > Metazoa > Chordata > Actinopteri > Salmoniformes > Salmonidae > Coregonus > Coregonus lavaretus. The sequence goes on from NW_028159961.1 coordinate 66,277, forward strand.
TTTGTAACCAACCAAACGTTCAGCATGATTAAATGAATCAATTGCTTTTTGATGATGATGCCAGGAGAAGATTACTGGGCGGTGTTCTCTGTGATACACAATCAGATGTACAAAAGAAAAGAAAAAAAGAAACAGTGAATTGAAAATGAAAAGGATAGTGACATACCGTGTCTTCTAATTTACAAGATTTTAAAAAAAACTAGTAAATATATTCTTGAAGATTTTTTTATTTTGTTTTTATAATTGTTATTGACATCTTAATGAAATGCAGATAATATGCTTGACTTTTTGTTGTTGTCATTTTTATTTGTCAGGATACTAGAAATAATCAGGCAGAATCTATTTTGTATTTGTTTTTAATTTTGCACTATTTTTGAGGTTTGACACACTGGGAGCGTTATTATGCAGACTTTGACCTGGATGCCTATTTGTCTTGTTTTACAGTATATTATTTTTTTTGAAGAACCATTCGATGAATAATAAACGTAACCATAACTTAATCATAACCTTTTGGTCTGGAAAGGCACGTCAGATGTTGTTGCTTTATGTTTACCATTTCATTGACTCCCCAGTAGCATTATGTCCGGAGACGGTTCAGTAACAGTTGACCCAGTTTGTCTCTGCCTTATTGTGTAGGCTAACTATCCACACATACTCAACCCATGAAGTTAGCTAGCTAACGTTTTAAGTTTTGACCTAAGTCTTTGGCATTAAGATATAGTATTACGTTTAATCAATTAACTGTTTTCTGTGATTAACTAATTAAATCAATTAATAGTTCGAGTACGATGGTGATATCTTACGTCCCGAATGGCACCCTGTTCCCTTTATAGTGCACTACTTTTGATCAGAAGTAGTGCACTATGTAGGGAATAGGGTGCCATTTGAGACGCCGCGATAGTATAGTGAGTATAGTCAATGTAATTCTGATATGGCCATCATCACATGACGATGTGTCAACAAAGGTTTCAACTAAACGCAGGGCAAAGATTTCAGTTAATGCCTTAATCACATGCGTTTCTTTTCTCAAGGTTTCAACTTCCTATATTTGTTTGTTTTGTTTTGTCGTAAAGACATCGTGTAACTTATCCAGTTAGTTTGTCTGAAATTACACCAGTAACACCGACCTGGCTGGAAGAATGGAAAACATGATCAAACATACCTTTACATCATTCAACTGTCAAGTGAATGTATTTTTACCACATTTGCCAAAGACTTAGATCTTGTTCTTGTTTTCTATTTACAGCTTGCAGACGTCTGCATTGTGAGAGCAGTATTATAGGAAAAACACAACCTGTCCGTTATGAAAGTATATGTATCAACTCTATGCAGAGCAGAGATGGGCATCATTATTATGCATATTTTAGCTGTAAAACCCATAGGAAGGTGATTGAATTTATTTAATGTTATGTTATTTACAAACTGTTGATTTATTTGTAGAATAATTTGTGTATAATGTGAAGACACTGACTTCCACTCTGTAAATACAGTTAAATAATATGTACATCCTGGTCATCCGTATGATCCCTTTCATCCACTGGAGTCTCACTGGTACGTTTCAATAATAAAGTGTCTGAAATCTTCTAAGTCACGGTAGAGCATGGTACTACTTTCCTATCATGGACACACACACACACACACACACACACACACACACACACACACACACACACACACACACACACACACACACACCCACACCCACACCCACACCCACACCCACACCCACACCCACACACACACACACACACACACACACACAAACCCCCACCCACACCCACACCCACACCCACACACACACACACACACACACACACACACACACCCACACCCACACCCACACCCACACCCACACCCACACACACACACACACACACACACACACACACACACACACACACACACACACACACACACACACACACACACACACACACACACACCCACACCCACACCCACACACACACACACACACACACACACACACACACACACACAAACCCCCACCCACACCCACACACCCACCCACACCCACACCCACACACACACACACACACACACACACACACACACACACACACACACCCACACGCACACGCACACACACACACACATGTTGTGGGATTGGAAAAAATAGCTCCACACTGAGCAAGTAGAAAGAGAGATTGGGCTATGTTATCTCTCAACTGATGAGACCAACACAGAAGACATAACTGATATCAAGGATTGTATCTAAACAGGTAGCTTAGTGGTTAAGAGCGTTTGTGCCAGTAACTAAAAGGTCGCTGGTTCTAATCCCCGAGCCGAGTAGGTGAAAAATCTGCCGTTGTGCCCTTGAGCAAGGCACTTAACCCTAATTGCTCCTGTAAGTCGCTCTGGATAAGAACGTTTGCTAAATGACTAAAAATGTAAGAAACAACTCACAGTTATATTACACTTGGAACATGAAACAAAACGCTCTATATTTCCCCTAACAATCATACATGTTGACAATTAATATTGTGCAACTAGACCAGAGCAGAGCAGAGTAGAGTAGAGTAGAGTAGAGCAGAGCAGAGTAGAGGTATCTCCCTCAGTGTACAAACCAAGTGTCAGAGAACTAACTAGGATTCTGATGATCTATAGAACTACAAGCCACATGGCCTTAATCATTGTGCCAATTCTGTAAAAAAAAAAAACACATTAGAAATACATTTGGTATGTCAACTCAGATGCAGGACTCTGTGAAATCCATTATCTACAGTAGTTAAAAGGTAGTTGACTAGCTACAGCCTGCGTGTGTACTTTAAAGCCTCTTAGATGTAAAGTCCCCTGTTTTGGGGACCTGTGTGGTTCTGGTACCAGTTCTGTCTTACATATTTTTGCTTATACTGTAAATTGATATGTGGACACCGTAGATTGAAACGGTAGCCCTGATTCTCAGGGACACAGGAGCATGTCTCTTCTGCCTGGTGAAGCAGGATGTGAAATCTGACACCGCTCGAAGCTGGGTTGTCCCTCCTACCATTTCATTCGCTCTTCCGACTGTCCATCAACTCCTGGCTGAACCCTACGTCACAGCCACTAACAATCCTTACATCATAACGCAGCAGGAGAGAGAAGTTTCTCCCTGTAGCACATTCAGAGATCGATTTATAGCCAGTAATGTAAAATACTTAATTTATTTTAAACAAAAAACTACTTTCTGCTGGTCATACATGGACAGGATTAGTATGAGATGAAAAGTGAGTTCCTAACGACTTCGGGAAGCCAAGCTAGAGCTATGTGAGACGTTCACAGAGATGGGGGCAGACGTTTTGATCAAGAGAGACCTTTAGAAAATATGCACGTTTTCTCTAACACTAAATATACAAATACATATTTTACACTTATAAGGAAGGTGAAATTTTGTAGTCCTTTCAAGTCCTCTGTAGCTCAGCTGGTAGAGCACGGCGCTTGAAACGCCAAGGTAGTGGGTTCGATCCCCGGGACCACCCATACACAAAAATGTATGCACGCATGACTGTAAGTCGCTTTTGATAAAAGCGTCTGCTAAATGGCATATTATTATTATTATTATTATTAAGTCATTTCAAGCCTTATTCATACAGTTTTTTTGAATAGGAAATACATCATAAAATATTTCATATTTTCATATTTTTATCATATTTCTACTGTGTTCTTGAGCTTGTGTCCTCAAAAGTGACTACACCTCAGCTATTTATAACTATTTCTACCAGAAACTGAAGATTTTGAATTTGGGGGATTACGTAGATTACATTTTTTTATTACATTTAGTTACATTTAAGAGGTATCTAAGCTGACAAATAACATGGAAACATTTACTGAATCTATCACCACAGATTTAATAAAGTCATATTTTTTTTAAATAATAAACTCCTCTACTATGTCTACACTGAATTCACCGAAAATGTAATTGGAACATTTCCAGATACATTTATTTACTTTGAGAAGGGGGCTAAGATCATATTGTACATTGGTAGGGAGGGCTGCAGTTATAAAAATGCCTTCTAAATGTTTTCTTCATGATGTGGATCACTGAACACATAAAATGTTTAACCTCACTATGGCTTTTGTAAAGAATTATTATTATTTCCAACCAATGTAGCTGAATTCAATTAG
>NW_028159960.1:0-138665 GCF_964263955.1 Coregonus lavaretus
ATCATGACAGTCCTAGTTATAATATCAGGTACTATCACCCCCCACCCCCACCCTTCATCATGACAGTCCTAGATATAATATACATTACATTATCACCCCCCCCCCCCACCTATCAATCATGACAAGTCCTAGGTTATAATATACAGTTATTATCACCCCCCCCCCCCACCTCTCGATCATGACAGTCCTAGTTATAATATACAGTATTATCACCCCCCCCCCCCCCACCCTTCATCATGACAGTCCTAGTTATAATATACAGTATTATCACCCCCCCCCCCCACCCTTCATCATGACAGTCCTAGTTATAATATACAGTATTATCACCCCCCCCCCCCACCCTTCATCATGACAGTCCTAGTTATAATATACAGTATTATCACCCCCCCCCCCACCCTTCATCATGACAGTCCTAGTTATAATATACAGTATTATCACCCCCCCCCCACCCTTCATCATGACAGTCCTAGTTATAATATACAGTATTATCACCCCCCCCCACCCTTCATCATGACAGTCCTAGTTATAATATACAGTATTATCACCCCCCCCCCACCCTTCATCATGACAGTCCTAGTTATAATATACAGTACTATCACCCCCCCCCACCCTTCATCATGACAGTCCTAGTTATAATATACAGTACTATCACCCCCCCCCACCCTTCATCATGACAGTCCTAGTTATAATATACAGTATTATCACCCCCCCCCCCCTTCATCATGACAGTCCTAGTTATAATATACAGTATTATCACCCCCCCCCCCCCTTCATCATGACAGTCCTAGTTATAATATACAGTACTATCACCCCCCCCACCCTTCATCATGACAGTCCTAGTTATAATATACAGTACTATCACCCCCCCCCACCCTTCATCATGACAGTCCTAGTTATAATATACAGTACTATCACCCCCCCCCCACCCTTCATCATGACAGTCCTAGTTATAATATACAGTACTATCACCCCCCCCCCCCTTCATCATGACAGTCCTAGTTATAATATACAGTATTATCACCCCCCCCACCCTTCATCATGACAGTCCTAGTTATAATATACAGTACTATCACCCCCCCCCCACCCTTCATCATGACAGTCCTAGTTATAATATACAGTATTATCACCCCCCCCCCCACCCTTCATCATGACAGTCCTAGTTATAATATACAGTATTATCACCCCCCCCCCCACCCTTCATCATGACAGTCCTAGTTATAATATACAGTATTATCACCCCCCCCCCCACCCTTCATCATGACAGTCCTAGTTATAATATACAGTATTATCACCCCCCCCCCACCCTTCATCATGACAGTCCTAGTTATAATATACAGTACTATCACCCCCCCCCACCCTTCATCATGACAGTCCTAGTTATAATATACAGTATTATCACCCCCCCCCACCCTTCATCATGACAGTCCTAGTTATAATATACAGTACTATCACCCCCCCCCCCCCCTTCATCATGACAGTCCTAGTTATAATATACAGTACTATCACCCCCCCCCCACCCTTCATCATGACAGTCCTAGTTATAATATACAGTACTATCACCCCCCCCCCCCCCTTCATCATGACAGTCCTAGTTATAATATACAGTACTATCACCCCCCCCACCCTTCATCATGACAGTCCTAGTTATAATATACAGTATTATCACCCCCCCCCCCCCACCCTTCATCATGACAGTCCTAGTTATAATATACAGTACTATCACCCCCCCCACCCTTCATCATGACAGTCCTAGTTATAATATACAGTATTATCACCCCCCCCCACCCTTCATCATGACAGTCCTAGTTATAATATACAGTACTATCACCCCCCCCCCCACCCTTCATCATGACAGTCCTAGTTATAATATACAGTACTATCACCCCCCCCCCCCACCCTTCATCATGACAGTCCTAGTTATAATATACAGTATTATCACCCCCCCCACCCTTCATCATGACAGTCCTAGTTATAATATACAGTACTATCACCCCCCCCCCCACCCTTCATCATGACAGTCCTAGTTATAATATACAGTACTATCACCCCCCCCCCCCCACCCTTCATCATGACAGTCCTAGTTATAATATACAGTACTATCACCCCCCCCACCCTTCATCATGACAGTCCTAGTTATAATATACAGTATTATCACCCCCCCCACCCTTCATCATGACAGTCCTAGTTATAATATACAGTATTATCACCCCCCCCCCCACCCTTCATCATGACAGTCCTAGTTATAATATACAGTACTATCACCCCCCCCCACCCTTCATCATGACAGTCCTAGTTATAATATACAGTACTATCACCCCCCCCCCACCCTTCATCATGACAGTCCTAGTTATAATATACAGTACTATCACCCCCCCCCCCACCCTTCATCATGACAGTCCTAGTTATAATATACAGTACTATCACCCCCCCCCACCCTTCATCATGACAGTCCTAGTTATAATATACAGTACTATCACCCCCCCCCCCACCCTTCATCATGACAGTCCTAGTTATAATATACAGTATTATCACCCCCCCCCACCCTTCATCATGACAGTCCTAGTTATAATATACAGTATTATCACCCCCCCCACCCTTCATCATGACAGTCCTAGTTATAATATACAGTATTATCACCCCCCCACCCTTCATCATGACAGTCCTAGTTATAATATACAGTATTATCACCCCCCCCCACCCTTCATCATGACAGTCCTAGTTATAATATACAGTATTATCACCCCCCCCCACCCTTCATCATGACAGTCCTAGTTATAATATACAGTACTATCACCCCCCCCCCCACCCTTCATCATGACAGTCCTAGTTATAATATACAGTACTATCACCCCCCCCCCCCACCCTTCATCATGACAGTCCTAGTTATAATATACAGTATTATCACCCCCCCACCCTTCATCATGACAGTCCTAGTTATAATATACAGTATTATCACCCCCCCCCCACCCTTCATCATGACAGTCCTAGTTATAATATACAGTACTATCACCCCCCCCACCCTTCATCATGACAGTCCTAGTTATAATATACAGTATTATCACCCCCCCCCCACCCTTCATCATGACAGTCCTAGTTATAATATACAGTATTATCACCCCCCCCCCACCCTTCATCATGACAGTCCTAGTTATAATATACAGTACTATCACCCCCCCCCCACCCTTCATCATGACAGTCCTAGTTATAATATACAGTACTATCACCCCCCCCCCACCCTTCATCATGACAGTCCTAGTTATAATATACAGTACTATCACCCCCCCCCCACCCTTCATCATGACAGTCCTAGTTATAATATACAGTACTATCACCCCCCCCCCACCCTTCATCATGACAGTCCTAGTTATAATATACAGTATTATCACCCCCCCACCCTTCATCATGACAGTCCTAGTTATAATATACAGTACTATCACCCCCCCCACCCTTCATCATGACAGTCCTAGTTATAATATACAGTACTATCACCCCCCCACCCTTCATCATGACAGTCCTAGTTATAATATACAGTATTATCACCCCCCCCCCCCCACCCTTCATCATGACAGTCCTAGTTATAATATACAGTATTATCACCCCCCCACCCTTCATCATGACAGTCCTAGTTATAATATACAGTATTATCACCCCCCCCCCCACCCTTCATCATGACAGTCCTAGTTATAATATACAGTACTATCACCCCCCCCACCCTTCATCATGACAGTCCTAGTTATAATATACAGTATTATCACCCCCCCCCCACCCTTCATCATGACAGTCCTAGTTATAATATACAGTACTATCACCCCCCCCCACCCTTCATCATGACAGTCCTAGTTATAATATACAGTATTATCACCCCCCCACCACCCTTCATCATGACAGTCCTAGTTATAATATACAGTATTATCACCCCCCCCCCCACCCTTCATCATGACAGTCCTAGTTATAATATACAGTATTATCACCCCCCCCCACCCTTCATCATGACAGTCCTAGTTATAATATACAGTACTATCACCCCCCCCCACCCTTCATCATGACAGTCCTAGTTATAATATACAGTATTATCACCCCCCCACCACCCTTCATCATGACAGTCCTAGTTATAATATACAGTATTATCACCCCCCCCACCCTTCATCATGACAGTCCTAGTTATAATATACAGTACTATCACCCCCCCCCACCCTTCATCATGACAGTCCTAGTTATAATATACAGTATTATCACCCCCCCCCCCACCCTTCATCATGACAGTCCTAGTTATAATATACAGTATTATCACCCCCCCACCCTTCATCATGACAGTCCTAGTTATAATATACAGTATTATCACCCCCCCACCCTTCATCATGACAGTCCTAGTTATAATATACAGTACTATCACCCCCCCCCACCCTTCATCATGACAGTCCTAGTTATAATATACAGTACTATCACCCCACCCCACCCTTCATCATGACAGTCCTAGTTATAATATACAGTATTATCACCCCCCCCCACCCTTCATCATGACAGTCCTAGTTATAATATACAGTATTATCACCCCCCCCCACCCTTCATCATGACAGTCCTAGTTATAATATACAGTACTATCACCCCCCCCACCCTTCATCATGACAGTCCTAGTTATAATATACAGTATTATCACCCCCCCCCCCCACCCTTCATCATGACAGTCCTAGTTATAATATACAGTACTATCACCCCCCCCCACCCTTCATCATGACAGTCCTAGTTATAATATACAGTATTATCACCCCCCCACCCTTCATCATGACAGTCCTAGTTATAATATACAGTATTATCACCCCCCCCACCCTTCATCATGACAGTCCTAGTTATAATATACAGTACTATCACCCCCCCACCCTTCATCATGACAGTCCTAGTTATAATATACAGTATTATCACCCCCCCCACCCTTCATCATGACAGTCCTAGTTATAATATACAGTACTATCACCCCCCCCACCCTTCATCATGACAGTCCTAGTTATAATATACAGTATTATCACCCCCCCCCACCCTTCATCATGACAGTCCTAGTTATAATATACAGTATTATCACCCCCCCCCCCACCCTTCATCATGACAGTCCTAGTTATAATATACAGTACTATCACCCCCCCCCCACCCTTCATCATGACAGTCCTAGTTATAATATACAGTACTATCACCCCCCCCCCACCCTTCATCATGACAGTCCTAGTTATAATATACAGTACTATCACCCCCCCCCCACCCTTCATCATGACAGTCCTAGTTATAATATACAGTATTATCACCCCCCCACCATCCTTCATCATGACAGTCCTAGTTATAATATACAGTTACTATCACCCCCCCCACCCTTCATCATGACAGTCCTAGTTATAATATACAGTATTATCACCCCCCCCACCATCCTTCATCATGACAGTCCTAGTTATAATATACAGTACTATCACCCCCCCCCCACCCTTCATCATGACAGTCCTAGTTATAATATACAGTACTATCACCCCCCCCCCACCCTTCATCATGACAGTCCTAGTTATAATATACAGTACTATCACCCCCCCCCCACCCTTCATCATGACAGTCCTAGTTATAATATACAGTACTATCACCCCCCCCCCACCTTCATCATGACAGTCCTAGTTATAATATACAGTATTATCACCCCCCCCCACCCTTCATCATGACAGTCCTAGTTATAATATACAGTATTATCACCCCCCCCCCACCCTTCATCATGACAGTCCTAGTTATAATATACAGTACTATCACCCCCCCCCACCCTTCATCATGACAGTCCTAGTTATAATATACAGTACTATCACCCCCCCCCCACCCTTCATCATGACAGTCCTAGTTATAATATACAGTATTATCACCCCCCCCCCCACCCTTCATCATGACAGTCCTAGTTATAATATACAGTATTATCACCCCCCCCCCACCCTTCATCATGACAGTCCTAGTTATAATATACAGTACTATCACCCCCCCCCACCCTTCATCATGACAGTCCTAGTTATAATATACAGTATTATCACCCCCCCCACCCTTCATCATGACAGTCCTAGTTATAATATACAGTATTATCACCCCCCCCCACCCTTCATCATGACAGTCCTAGTTATAATATACAGTATTATCACCCCCCCCCACCCTTCATCATGACAGTCCTAGTTATAATATACAGTACTATCACCCCCCCCCCCACCCTTCATCATGACAGTCCTAGTTATAATATACAGTATTATCACCCCCCCCCACCCTTCATCATGACAGTCCTAGTTATAATATACAGTACTATCACCCCCCCCCCCCACCCTTCATCATGACAGTCCTAGTTATAATATACAGTACTATCACCCCCCACCCTTCATCATGACAGTCCTAGTTATAATATACAGTATTATCACCCCCACCCTTCATCATGACAGTCCTAGTTATAATATACAGTATTATCACCCCCCCACCCTTCATCATGACAGTCCTAGTTATAATATACAGTATTATCACCCCCCCACCCTTCATCATGACAGTCCTAGTTATAATATACAGTACTATCACCCCCCCCCCACCCTTCATCATGACAGTCCTAGTTATAATATACAGTATTATCACCCCCCCCCCACCCTTCATCATGACAGTCCTAGTTATAATATACAGTACTATCACCCCCCCCCACCCTTCATCATGACAGTCCTAGTTATAATATACAGTACTATCACCCCCCCCACCCTTCATCATGACAGTCCTAGTTATAATATACAGTATTATAACCCCCCCCACCCTTCATCATGACAGTCCTAGTTATAATATACAGTATTATCACCCCCCCCACCCTTCATCATGACAGTCCTAGTTATAATATACAGTACTATCACCCCCCCCCACCCTTCATCATGACAGTCCTAGTTATAATATACAGTACTATCACCCCCCCCCACCCTTCATCATGACAGTCCTAGTTATAATATACAGTACTATCACCCCCCCCACCCTTCATCATGACAGTCCTAGTTATAATATACAGTACTATCACCCCCCACCCTTCATCATGACAGTCCTAGTTATAATATACAGTACTATCACCCCCCCCACCCTCATCATGACAGTCCTAGTTATAATATACAGTACTATCACCCCCCCCACCCTTCATCATGACAGTCCTAGTTATAATATACAGTATTATCACCCCCCCCCACCCTTCATCATGACAGTCCTAGTTATAATATACAGTACTATCACCCCCCCCACCCTTCATCATGACAGTCCTAGTTATAATATACAGTATTATCACCCCCCCCCACCCTTCATCATGACAGTCCTAGTTATAATATACAGTACTATCACCCCCCCACCCTTCATCATGACAGTCCTAGTTATAATATACAGTATTATCACCCCCCCCACCCTTCATCATGACAGTCCTAGTTATAATATACAGTACTATCACCCCCCCCCCACCCTTCATCATGACAGTCCTAGTTATAATATACAGTACTATCACCCCCCCCCCCCCCACCCTTCATCATGACAGTCCTAGTTATAATATACAGTACTATCACCCCCCCCCCACCCTTCATCATGACAGTCCTAGTTATAATATACAGTATTATCACCCCCCCCACCCTTCATCATGACAGTCCTAGTTATAATATACAGTACTATCACCCCCCCCCCACCCTTCATCATGACAGTCCTAGTTATAATATACAGTATTATCACACCCCCCCACCCTTCATCATGACAGTCCTAGTTATAATATACAGTACTATCACCCCCCCCCCACCCTTCATCATGACAGTCCTAGTTATAATATACAGTACTATCACCCCCCCCCCCCCCACCCTTCATCATGACAGTCCTAGTTATAATATACAGTACTATCACCCCCCCCCCACCCTTCATCATGACAGTCCTAGTTATAATATACAGTATTATCACCCCCCCCCACCCTTCATCATGACAGTCCTAGTTATAATATACAGTACTATCACCCCCCCCCCCCCCCCAGTATTATTAACCCCCTCTGAGAGCTGATTTCCCCTCAGTAGTCTGGTTCTACTGCTTGACTCATTCCCCTTTATTCATTGTTAAAACACATGAATAATCTTACAGACAGAAGAGCATATTTTATGATTAATAATTCCAGTTAGGCTGTGAGACAGCTCATTATAATATTCATTCTGAAGAATACATCTCTGCTTGATCCATTGAAGCTGTCAACTCAGGCGCTGTGGCTCAAATAGCACCCTGTTCCCTCTATAGTGCACTACTTTTGACCAGAGGCCCATGGGTTAGGGTTAGGGTAAATGGGAGTGGAATAGTGTGCCATTTGGTATAGAGATATTGTGAGTTTAATGAATGTGTGATGGTCTGAGTCGCGGCCTAATGTGATGGTTTCATGTTCTCATGATGACATGTTGACATGTTGAGCCCTACAGCAGCATGGAACAGAACAGGACATGACTGTAGTAACAGACGGAAGCAACTTAGACATGCTAACAACATGCCAACAACACGCTAACAACTATCTACTGTAGAGAGAGTGACTGAGGAAGAGAGAGAGAGATGTAATCGTTGTTCTGGTTCTAGAACTCTGTTGTTGGTTTATGTGTTCTATTCCCTCGAGTGGAGAAACTAACTCCAACGATCCAGGCTGTTGCCTCGGTTACTCACTGTGTGGATACGATGATGTCGTTATTTCAATCTCTTCCTAGTTGGTTGTTCGCTGTGTACAGGTTGAGAAAGTCGTTAATTGTAATGATGGTTAGAGAGGGTATGATTGTTGTATTACGAACGACAGCATGTCATGACAGCTAGCTTTGCATTGGTTACTGACCAATGCACTATTCACCAGTGTCATAACAGTCAGATAACAGACAGATAACAGAGAGATAACAGACAGATAACAGAGAGATAACAGTCCATTCAGATATCAGTCCATTCAGATATCAGTCCATTCAGATATCAGTCCATTCAGATATCAGTCCATTCAGATATCAGTCCATTCAGATATCAGTCCATTCAGATAACAGTCCATTCAGATAACAGTCCATTCAGTTATCAGTCCATTCAGATATCAGTCCATTCAGATATCAGTCCATTCAGATAACAGTCCATTCAGATATCAGTCCATTCAGATATCAGTCCATTCAGATATCAGTCCATTCAGATATCAGTCCATTCAGTTATCAGTCCATTCAGATATCAGTCCATTCAGATATCAGTCCATTCAGATAACAGTCCATTCAGATATCAGTCCATTCAGATATCAGTCCATTCAGATATCAGTCCATTCAGATATCAGTCCATTCAGATATCAGTCCATTCAGATATCAGTCCATTCAGATATCAGTCCATTCAGATAACAGTCCATTCAGATATCAGTCCATTCAGATATCAGTCCATTCAGATATCAGTCCATTCAGATATCAGTCCATTCAGATAACAGTCCATTCAGATAACAGTCCATTCAGTTATCAGTCCATTCAGATATCAGTCCATTCAGATATCAGTCCATTCAGATAACAGTCCATTCAGATATCAGTTCATTCAGATATCAGTCCATTCAGATATCAGTCCATTCAGATATCAGTCCATTCAGATATCAGTCCATTCAGATAACAGTCCATTCAGATATCAGTCCATTCAGATATCAGTCCATTCAGATATCAGTCCATTCAGATATCAGTCCATTCAGATATCAGTCACATAACAGTCAGATAACCGACAGATCACAGTCAGATAACAGACAGATAACCGTTAGATGACAGATAAGTCTGATAACAGTCCGATAACAGTCAGATAACAGTCAGATAACCGTTAGATGACAGATAAGTCCGATAACAGTCAGATAACAGTCAGATAACCGTTAGATGACAGATAAGTCAGATAACAGTCAGATAACAGTCAGATAACCGTTAGATGACAGATAAGTCCGATAACAGTCAGATAACAGTCAGATAACCGTTAGATGACAGATAAGTCAGATAACAGTCAGATAACAGTCAGATAACCGTTAGATGACAGATAAGTCCGATAACAGTCAGATAACAGTCAGATAACCGTTAGATGACAGATAAGTCAGATAACAGTCAGATAACAGTCAGATAACCGTTAGATGACAGATAAGTCCGATAACAGTCAGATAACAGTCAGATAACCGTTAGATGACAGATAAGTCCGATAACAGTCAGATAACAGTCAGATAACCGTTAGATGACAGATAAGTCCGATAACAGTCAGATAACAGTCAGATAACCGTTAGATGACAGATAAGTCTGATAACAGTCCGATAACAGTCAGATAACAGTCAGATAACCGTTAGATGACAGATAAGTCCGATAACAGTCAGATAACAGTCAGATAACCGTTAGATGACAGATAAGTCAGATAACAGTCAGATAACAGTCAGATAACCGTTAGATGACAGATAAGTCCGATAACAGTCCGATAACAGTCAGATAACAGTCAGATAACCGTTAGATGACAGATAAGTCCGATAACAGTCAGATAACAGTCAGATAACCGTTAGATGACAGATAAGTCCGATAACAGTCAGATAACAGTCAGATAACCGTTAGATGACAGATAAGTCAGATAACAGTCAGATAACAGTCAGATAACCGTTAGATGACAGATAAGTCCGATAACAGTCAGATAACAGTCAGATAACCGTTAGATGACAGATAAGTCCGATAACAGTCAGATAACAGTCAGATAACCGTTAGATGACAGATAAGTCTGATAACAGTCCGATAACAGTCAGATCGCAGACAGATAACAGACAGATAACAGTCCATTCAGATAACAGTCCATTCAGTTATCAGTCCATTCAGATATCAGTCCATTCAGATATCAGTCCATTCAGATAACAGTCCATTCAGATATCAGTCCATTCAGATATCAGTCCATTCAGATATCAGTCCATTCAGATAACAGTCCATTCAGATATCAGTCCATTCAGATATCAGTCCATTCAGATATCAGTCCATTCAGATAACAGTCCATTCAGATATCAGTTCATTCAGATATCAGTCCATTCAGATATCAGTCCATTCAGATAACAGTCCATTCAGATATCAGTCCATTCAGATATCAGTCCATTCAGATATCAGTCCATTCAGATAACAGTCCATTCAGATAACAGTCCATTCAGATATCAGTCCATTCAGATATCAGTCCATTCAGATATCAGTCCATTCAGATATCAGTCACATAACAGTCAGATAACCGACAGATCACAGTCAGATAACAGACAGATAACAGTCCATTCAGATAACAGTCAGATAACAGTCAGATAACCGTTAGATGACAGATAAGTCTGATAACAGTCCGATAACAGTCAGATAACAGTCAGATAACCGTTAGATGACAGATAAGTCCGATAACAGTCAGATAACAGTCAGATAACCGTTAGATGACAGATAAGTCTGATAACAGTCCGATAACAGTCAGATAACAGTCAGATAACCGTTAGATGACAGATAAGTCTGATAACAGTCAGATAACAGTCAGATAACCGTTAGATGACAGATAAGTCCGATAACAGTCAGATAACAGTCAGATAACCGTTAGATGACAGATAAGTCCGATAACAGTCAGATAACAGTCAGATAACCGTTAGATGACAGATAAGTCAGATAACAGTCAGATAACCGTCAGATAACCGTTAGATGACAGATAAGTCCGATAACAGTCAGATAACAGTCAGATAACCGTCAGATAACCGTTAGATGACAGATAAGTCCGATAACAGTCAGATAACAGTCAGATAACAGTCAGATAACCGTTAGATGACAGATAAGTCAGATAACAGTCAGATAACCGTCAGATAACCGTTAGATGACAGATAAGTCTGATAACAGTCAGATAACAGTCAGATAACCGTCAGATAACCGTTAGATGACAGATAAGTCAGATAACAGTCAGATAACCGTCAGATAACCGTTAGATGACAGATAAGTCCGATAACAGTCAGATAACAGTCAGATAACCGTCAGATAACCGTTAGATGACAGATAAGTCCGATAACAGTCAGATAACAGTCAGATAACCGTCAGATAACCGTTAGATGACAGATAAGTCCGATAACAGTCAGATAACAGTCAGATAACAGTCAGATAACCGTTAGATGACAGATAAGTCAGATAACAGTCAGATAACCGTCAGATAACCGTTAGATGACAGATAAGTCCGATAACAGTCAGATAACAGTCAGATAACCGTCAGATAACCGTTAGATGACAGATAAGTCAGATAACAGTCAGATAACCGTCAGATAACAGTCAGATAACAGTCAGATAACAGTCATCAGATCAACACCAGACAGAGCAGAGCAGACTGTTGGTGTCTGGGTTGGCTGGGTTGGCTGGGTTGGCTGGGTTGGCTGGGTTGGCTGGGTTGGCTGGGTTGGCTGGGTTGGCTGGGTTGGCTGGGTTGTGGTCCTGTCAGAGCCAGAGGCAATGCAGTGGCTCTATTAAGTAGAGTCTCAAATGGCACACTATGCCCTACATAGTGCCCCTGCTGAAAAGTACTAAAGTAGTGCACTATGTAGGGCATAGTGTGCCATTTGAGACGCAGACTAAATGACCTGCTACATTTATTTACGTGACGTGTTCCCTGCAAACGTTATCTGCTGTTGGATTAATCTCTCAGCGGGCTACTGGGCTAATTGGTTTAGAGTTTGTTTATGCTGAACATGTTGAGAAAATAACTGAAATATTTATAACAACGTGCCACACTGGAATAAAATATCAAGTATCATCTGAATTATAACTTAAACACTTCACTCTCATTTTAAAGATGTTTAAAAATATCTATTAAAAATGTAAATTCTATGCAAACGTATTCTTCAATGAATTTGCACATGTATTTAATGACTCAATGTATCCATTCACACACATTAAATATGTTAATGCTGCTGTGAGTAAAGCAACCCACGTTGTGCTGAA
This sequence comes from Coregonus lavaretus, assembly GCF_964263955.1. NCBI lineage: Eukaryota > Metazoa > Chordata > Actinopteri > Salmoniformes > Salmonidae > Coregonus > Coregonus lavaretus. The sequence goes on from NW_028159960.1 coordinate 12,963, forward strand.
GTATGGATTAATTATAGATTACACCAGACACTTGCAGCGCTTTACGCCATAAAACCCTTAATGCTCATAATCAACAACCTGGTCATGACTCTGTATTTATAGGATAATATAGGATAATATAGGATAATATAGTATAATATATGATAATATATAAGATAATATAGGATAATATATAAGATAATATAGGATAATATGGGATAATATATAAGATAATATAGGATAATATAGGATAATATGGGATAATATAGGATAATATAGGATAATATATAAGATAATATAGGATAATATAGGATAATATATAAGATAATATAAGAGATAAAATATAAGATAATATAAGATAATATATAAGAAAATATAGGATAATATATGGTAATATATAAGATAATATAGGATATCATAAGATAATATAAGATAATATATGATAATATATGATAATATGTAAGATAATATTTAAGCTAATGTAAGATAATATATAAGATATTATATAACATAATATAAGATAATATAGGATAATATATAATATAATATAGGATCATATACAGTGAGGGAAATAAGTATTTGACCCCTCTGCAAAACATGACTTAGTACTTGGTGGCAAAACCCTTGTTGGCAATCACAGAGGTCAGACGTTTCTTGTAGTTGGCCACCAGGTTTGCACACATCTCAGGAGGGATTTTGTTCCACTCCTCTTTGCAGATCTTCTCCAAGTCATTAAGGTTTCGAGGCTGACGTTTGGCAACTCGAACCTTCAGCTCCCTCCACAGATTTTCTATGGGATTAAGGTCTGGAGACTGGCTAGGCCACTCCAGGACCTTAATGTGCTTCTTCTTGAGCCACTACTTTGTTGCCTTGGCCGTGTGTTTTGGGTCATTGTCATGCTGGAATACCCATCCACGACCCATTTTCAATGCCCTGGCTGAGGGAAGGAGGTTCTCACCCAAGATTTGACGGTACATGGCCCCGTCCATCGTCCCTTTGATGCGGTGAAGTTGTCCTGTCCCCTTAGCAGAAAAACACCCCCAAAGCATAATGTTTCCACCTCCATGTTTGACGGCGGGGATTGTGTTCTTGGGGTCATAGGCAGCATTCCTCCTCCTCCAAACACGGCGAGTTGATTTGATGCCAAAGAGCTCGATTTTGGTCTCATCTGACCACAACACTTTCACCCAGTTCTCCTCTGAATCATTCAGATGTTCATTGGCAAACTTCAGACGGGCCTGTATATGTGCTTTCTTGAGCAGGGGGACCTTGCGGGCACTGCAGGATTTCAGTCCTTCACGACGTAGTGTGTTACCAATTGTTTTCTTGGTGACTATGGTCCCAGCTGCCTTGAGATCATTGACAAGATCCTCCTGTGTAGTTCTGGGCTGATTCCTCACCGTTCTCATGATCATTGCAACTCCACGAGGTGAGATCTTGCATGGAGCCCCAGGCAGAGGGAGATTGACAGTTCTTTTGTGTTTCTTCCATTTGCGAATAATCACATCAACTGTTGTCACCTTCTCACCAAGCTGCTTGGCGATGGTCTTGTAGCCCATTCCAGCCTTGTGTAGGTCTACAATCTTGTCCCTGACATCCTTGGAGAGTTCTTTGGTCTTGGCCATGTTGGAGAGTTTGGAATCTGATTGATTGATTGCTTCTGTGGACAGGTGTATTTTATACAGGTAACAAACTGAGATTAGGAGCACTCCCTTTAAGAGTGTGCTCCTAATCTCAGCTCGTTACCTGTATAAAAGACACCTGGGAGCCAGAAATCTTTCTGATTGAGAGGGGGTCAAATACTCATTTCCCTAATTAAAATGCAAATCAATTTATAACATTTTTGACATGTGTTATTCTGTCTCTCACTGTTCAAATAAACCTACCACTGATCATGTCTTTGTCAGTGGGCAAACGTACAAAATCAGCAGGGGATCAAAAACTTTTTTCCTTCACTGTAAGATAATATATAAGATAATATAGGATAATATTGTCACATCCTGTGTTGCGCTTGTCTCCCCCCCCCCCCCCCCCCCCCCCACCAGGTGTCTCCCATTTGTCCCCATTATCTCCTGTGTATTTATACCAGTGTTTTCTGTTTGTCTGTTGCCAGTTCGTCTTCTTCTGTCAAGTCCTACCAGCTTGTTCCCGTGTTTCCCTGTGCTCTAGTTTAGGTTTTTCCTAGTCTTCCCAGTTCTGACCTTTCTGCCTGTCCTGACCCTGATCCTGCCTGTCCTGACCCTGATCCTGCCTGTCCTGACCCTGATCCTGCCTGTCCTGACCCTGATCCTGCCTGTCCTGACCCTGATCCTGCCTGTCCTGACCCTGATCCTGCCTGTCCTGACCCTGATCCTGCCTGTCCTGACCCTGATCCTGCCTGTCCTGACCCTGATCCTGCCTGTCCTGACCCTGATCCTGCCTGTCCTGACCCTGATCCTGCCTGTCCTGACCCTGATCCTGCCTGTCCTGACCCTGATCCTGCCTGTCCTGACCCTGATCCTGCCTGCCGTCCTGTACCTGCCTGACTCTGATTTGGATTACGGCTCTTTGCCTGCCTTGACCTGTAATAATCTCTGAGACTAGTACTATTCGCCTCCTGTGTCTGCATCAGGGTCTTAGCCTGAGTCCTGATAAATATAAGATAAGATAGTATGAGATAATAAAATATAATATGTAAGATAATATATAAGATCATATATAAGATAATATAGGATAATATAAAATAATATATGAGATAATATATGAGATAATATATAAGATAATATATAAGATAATATATGAGATAATATATAAGATAATATATGAGATAATATATGAGATAATATAAGATAATTATTATTATATTATAATGTAGGATAATATATGATAATATAATATAAGATAATATAGGATAATATAAGATCATTGTGTACATTAGTATACACACATTACACCACAAAAACTCTGTCAGGATGATCATGTTTTCCTCTTCTACAAACGGCTTCATCTGAGCCGCTCTCTCTAAGATCTGACTGCATCCTAAACAGCACCCTATTCCCTATATAGTGGATTACTTTTAGTGCACTACATAGGGAATAGGGTGTCATAGGGCTCTGGTCTAAAGTAGTGCACTATATAGGGAATAGGGTGTCATAGGGCTCTGGTCTAAAGTAGTGCACTACATAGGGAATAGGGTGTCATAGGGCTCTGGTCTAAAGTAGTGTACTATATAGGGAATAGGGTGTCATAGGGCTCTGGTCTAAAGTAGTGCACTATATAGGGAATAGGGTGTCATAGGGCTCTGGTCTAAAGTAGTGCACTATATAGGGAATAGGGTGTCATAGGGCTCTGGTCTAAAGTAGTGCACTACATAGGGAATAGGGTGTCATAGGGCTCTGGTCTAAAGTAGTGCACTATATAGGGAATAGGGTGCCATAGGGCTCTGGTCTAAAGTAGTGCACTATATAGGGAATAGGGTGTCATAGGGCTCTGGTCTAAAGTAGTGCACTACATAGGGAATAGGGTGTCATAGGGCTCTGGTCTAAAGTAGTGTACTATATAGGGAATAGGGTGTCATAGGGCTCTGGTCTAAAGTAGTGCACTACATAGGAAATAGGGTGCAGTTTGTTACTCAGACTCTGTTTAGAATTCATAACCCTAATTACCCAGCTTAAAGACACAGTTAATCAGCAGCAAAACAACCACCTGAAACTACAGTGAATTATGTATAAGATGCTTTAAAATGTCTCCTTTCTGGGACAGACAGAGATGGCTAGACTCTAGTAAAAGACCTACAAGACATGATGGGTTAGATGTTACATGGCAGGACGTGTACTCAGAGCATGTGTCTTCGCTGACATTTTCAACCTCTCTCTGACCGAGTCTGTAATACCTACATGTTTCAAGCAGACCACTATAGTCCCTGTGCCCAAGAAAGCGAAGGTTACCTGCCTAAATGATTACTGCCCCGTAGCACTGACGTCTGTAGCCATGAAGTGCTTTGAAAGGCTGGTCATGACTCACATCAACACCATTATCCCAGAAACCCTAGACCCTCTCCAATTTGCATACCACCCCAACAGATCCACAGATGATGCAATCTCTATTGCACTCCGCACTGCCCTTTCACACCTGGACAAGAGGAACACCTACGTGAGAATGCTGTTCATTGACTACAGCTCAGCATTCAACACCATAGTGCCCACAAAGCTCATCACTAAGCTAAGGACCCTGGGACTAAACACCTCCCTCTGCAACTGGATCCTGGACTTCCTGACGGGCCGCCCCAAGGTGCTAAGGTTAGGCAACAACACATCTGCCACGCTGATCCTCAACACGGGGGCCCCTCAGGGGTGCGTGCTCAGTCCCCTCCTGTACTCCCTGTTCACCCATGACTGCGTGGCCGCTCACGACTCCAACACCATCATTAAGTTTGCTGACAACACAACAGTGGTAGGCCTGATCACCGACAACGATGAGACAGCCTATAGGGAGGAGGTCAGAGACCTGGCCGTGTGGTGCCAGGATAACAACCTCTCCCTCAACGTGACCAAGACAAAGGAGATGATTGTGGACTACAGGAAAAAAAAGAGGACTGAACACGCCCCCATTCTCATCGACGGGGCTGTAGTGGAGCGGGTTGAGAGTTTCAAGATCCTTGGTGTCCACATCACCAACGAACTATGGTCCAAACACACCAAGACAGTCGTGAAAAGGGCACGACAACACCTTTTCCCCCTCGGGAGACTGGAAAGATTTGGCATGGGTCCTCAGATCCTCAAAAAGTTCTACAGCTGCACCATCGAGAGCATCCTGACCGGTTGGCATCACCGCCTGGTATGGCAACTGATCGGCATCCGACTGTAAGGCACTACAGAGGGTAGTGCGTACGGCCCAGTACATCACTGGGGCCAAGCTTCCTGCCATCCAGGACCTCTATACCAGGCGGTGTCAGAGGAAGGCCCTAAAAATTGTCAAAGACTCCAGCCACCCTAGTCATAGACTGTTCTCTGCTGCTACTCGCTGTTTATTATATATGCATAGTCACTTTACCCCTACCTACATGTACAAATTACCTCGACTAACCGGTACCCCCTGTATATAGCCTCGCTATTGTTATTTTACATTTACATTTACATTTAAGTCATTTAGCAGACGCTCTTATCCAGAGCGACTTACAAATTGGTGCATTCACCTTATAGCCAGTGGGATAACCACTTTACAATTATTATTATTATTATTTTATTTTTAATAATTTGTTCTCTTTTATCATTTTTTTTATTTTTTATATATATATATATATTTTTTTTAGGGGGGGGGGTAGAAGGATTAGTTTATCCTATTTATTGTGTTACTTTTTATTTGATTTTTAAATATTTTCAAAAGTCTATTTCTTGAACTGCATTGTTGGTTAAGGGCTTGTAAGTAAGCATTTCACGGTAATGTCTACACCTGTTGTATTCGGCGCATGTGACAAATAGAAGATTTGATTTGAATGAATTATCTTGTACATAATGTTTTAAAACTGCAGCAATTTCTCTCAGCCTCATAGCAAAAAGTGTAGAATTGCAGGAAATTGCCTTTAAAGCTTCAACATTTTCTCTTAGCCTCATGACCGAATGTGTAGAATAGCATTATAAAACTGCCCATATTTCTCTCACCATGGCAGAATGTGTAGAATAGCATTATAAAACTGCCCATATTTCTCTCACCATGGCAGAATGTGTAGAATAGCATTATAAAACTGCCCATATTTCTCTCACCATGGCAGAATGTGTGGAATAGCATTATAAAACTGCACATATTTCTCTCACCATGGCAGAAGGCAGAATGTGTTGCAGTTCAGTAATTAGCTGACCCCCCCCCCCAAACACACCAACAAATATTACATTTACATTTAAGTCATTTAGCAGACGATCTTATCCAGAGCGACTTACAAATTGGTGCATTCACCTTATAGCCAGTGGGATAACCACTTTACAATACGTTTTTTTTTTTCTTCTTTCTTTTTTTCTTTTTTCAATTTGTATTTTATTTTATTTACTTTTTTGGGGGTGGGGTGGGGTAAGGGGGGGGTAGAAGGATTACTTTATCCTATCCCAGGTATTCCTTAAAGAGGTGGGGTTTCATGTGTCTCCGGAAGGTGGTCAGTGACTCCGCTGTCCTGGCGTCGTGAGGGAGCTTGTTCCACCATTGGGGTGCCAGAGCAGCGAACAGTTTTGACTGGGCTGAGCGGGAACTGTGCTTCCGCAGAGGTAGGGGAGCCAGCAGGCCAGAGGTGGATGAACGCAGTGCCCTCGTTTGGGTGTAGGGACTGATCAGAGCCTGAAGGTACAGAGGTGCCGTTTCCCTCACTGTCACGCCCTGGCTCTGGGGACTCTAATATGTTGAGCCAGGGTGTGTAAAGTCTATGTGTTTTGTTCTAGGTTTCATTTCTAGTATTGTTGTTCTATGTTGGCCAGTGTGGTTCTCAATCAGAGGCAACGTGATTCAGCTGTTGCTTGTTGTCTCTGATTGAGAACCATACTTTAGCAGCCTGTTTCCCCACAGACTTTGTGGGATCTTGTTTCGAGTCTGTTGTGTTAGACCGTGAACTGTCACGTTTTCGTTTTGTTGGTTTTGATCGTGTCTCTAATAAAGAGTATGTTTTCCTGCAACGCTGCGCCTTGATCCTCATCGCTGTTCGACGATCGTGACAGAAGATCCCACCAAGACTGGACCAAGCAGCAAGTCCAGGAGCCAGCGCCTGAGAGATCTCTAGCGGATCTCCTTCGCCTCCTCGACTGGGTCAAGCCATGTGAGGAGGAGAGGGGCTTAACGTGGAGGCAGAAGGGCGAAAGGCTGGCGAGAAGCATGGAGACCTGGTCCACGGGTAGGAGGGAAGCCCATACATTTTTTAGGGGGGGGCTAACGCCGTGGACGACGGGGCAGCAGGAGGCCGCCAGGTTACGGGAGTCACTGGTCACCAGGGGGAAGGAGGATGTAGAGGCACGGCGAGAGGTACTGTCGTGTGTTGCCAGTCCGGTCCGGCCTGTTCCTGATCCCCACGTAGGGCCAGTGGTGTGTGTTCCCAGTACGGTCCGGCCTGTTCCTGCCACTCGCACCAAGTCTACGGTGCGCGTCGCCAGCTCGGCCCGGCCCATCCCTGCTCCCCGCACCAAGTCAGTGGTGCGTTTCGTCAGCCCTGTCCGGCCCGTTCCTGCTCCCCGCACCAAGTCAGTGGTGCGCGTCGTCAGCCCGGTCCGGCTCATTCCTGCTCCCCGCACCAAGTCAGTGGTGCGTTTCGTCAGCCCTGTCCGGCCCGTTCCTGCTCCCCGCACCAAGTCAGTGGTGCGCGTCGTCAGCCCAGCTCGGCCCGTTCCTGCTCCCCGCACCAAGTCAGTGGTGCGCTTCGTCAGCCCGGCACGGCCCGTTCCTGCTCCCCGCACCAAGTCAGTGGTGCGCTTCGTCAGCCCGGTCCGGCCCGCTCCTGCTCCCCGCACCAAGTCAGTGGTGCGTTTCGTCAGCCCGGCTCGGCCCGCTCCTGCTCCCCACACCAAGCCAGTGGTGTGCGTCGTCAGTCCGGCACGGCCCGTGCCTGTTCCACCGGTGGCTGGTCCGGCACCGGTCAGATGCTTCACGCCGGAGCTAGAGCAATCCACGCCACCAGTGTGCAGTCCAGCTCCGGCCAGCGGGGCCAGACCGGACCAGGGGTACTTTGGGGGGTTGGAGAGGGAGTGGGGATCAGGCCCGGAGCCGGATCCGCCGCCTAAGCGGAGTGCCCACCCGGTCCCTCCCCTGTGGTATTTGGTGGGCGCGGTCGGAGTCTGCACCTTTAGGGGGGGGTACTGTCACGCCCTGGCTCTGGGGACTCTAATATGTTGAGCCAGGGTGTGTAAAGTCTATGTGTTTTGTTCTAGGTTTCATTTCTAGTATTGTTGTTCTATGTTGGCCAGTGTGGTTCTCAATCAGAGGCAACGTGATTCAGCTGTTGCTTGTTGTCTCTGATTGAGAACCATACTTTAGCAGCCTGTTTCCCCACAGAGTTTGTGGGATCTTGTTTCTAGTCTGTTGTGTTAGACCGTGAACTGTCACGTTATCGTTTTGTTGGTTTTGATCGTGTCTCTAATAAAGAGTATGTTTTCCTGCAACGCTGCGCCTTGGTCCTCATCGCTGTTCGACGATCGTGACACTCACAGCTCCATAGGCAAGCACCATGGTATTGTAGCAGATGCGAGCTTCAACTGGAAGCCAGTGGAGTGTACAGAGGAGTGGGGTGACGTGAGAGAACTTGGGAAGGTTGAACACCAGACGGGCTGCGGCATTCTGGATGAGTTGTAGGGGTTTAATGGCACAGGCAGGGAGCCCAGCCAACAGCGAGTTGCAGTAATCCAGACGGGAGATGACAAGTGCCTGGATTAGGACCTGTGCCGCTTCCTGTGTAAGGTAGGGTCGTACTCTCCGAATGTTGTAGAGCATGAACCTGCAGGATCGGGTCACCGCCTTGATGTTAGTGGAGAACGACAGGGTGTTGGCCAGGGTCACGCCAAGGCTCTTCACACTCTGGGAGGAGGACACAACGGAGTTGTCAACCGTGATGGCGAATATATATATCAACCATTTTGGGGGGAAGTTGGAGGCCCCTGGAAGTCGGTAAACGAGGGCCCAAAATGCGGTAGTCCGGCCCTGCATCTGTCAGCATGTGAACAGGATAACTGAATTAACACCATTAACCCTTCACTCAGGTTCCTGTGTGTAACATTTGGTTACGTCACACTCTATGTAACACCATTAAATCTGTCCTGAGGTCAGTCTCTCTATGTAACACCATTAAATATGTCCTGAGGTCAGTCTCTCTATGTAACACCATTAAATCTGTCCTGAGGTCAGTCTCTCTATGTAACACCATTAAATCTGTCCTGAGGTCAGTCTCTGTATGTAACACCATTAAATCTGTCCTGAAGTCAGTCTCTCTACGTAACACCATTAAATCTGTCCTGACGTCAGTCTCTCTATGTAACACCATTAAATCTGTCCTGAGGTCAGTCTCTCTATGTAACACCATTAAATCTGTCCTGAGGTCAGTCTCTCTATGTAACACCATTAAATCTGTCCTGAGGTCAGTGTCTGTATGTAACACCATTAAATCTGTCCTGAGGTCAGTCTCTGTAACACCATTAAATCTGTCCTGAGGTCAGTCTCTGTATGTAACACCATTAAATCTGTCCTGAGGTCAGTCTCTGTATGTAACACCATTAAATCTGTCCTGAGGTCAGTCTCTCTATGTAACACCATTAAATCTGTCCTGAGGTCAGTCTCTGTATGTAACACCATTAAATCTGTCCTGAGGTCAGTGTCTGTATGTAACACCATTAAATCTGTCCTGAGGTCAGTCTCTGTATGTAACACCATTATATCTGTCCTGAGGTCAGTCTCTCTATGTAACACCATTAAATCTGTCCTGAGGTCAGTGTCTGTATGTAACACCATTAAATCTGTCCTGAGGTCAGTGTCTGTATGTAACACCATTAAATCTGTCCTGAGGTCAGTCTCTGTATGTAACAGCATTAAATCTGTCCTGAGGTCAGTCTCTGTATGTAACACCATTAAATCTGTCCTGAGGTCAGTCTCTGTATGTAACACCATTAAATCTGTCCTGAGGTCAGTCTCTGTAACACCATTAAATCTGTCCTGAGGTCAGTCTCTGTATGTAACAGCATTAAATCTGTCCTGAGGTCAGTCTCTGTAACACCATTAAATCTGTCCTGAGGTCAGTGTCTGTATGTAACACCATTAAATCCGTCCTGAGGTCAGTCTCTGTATATAACACCATTAAATCTGTCCTGAGGTCAGTCTCTGTATGTAACACCATTAAATCTGTCCTGAGGTCAGTCTCTCTATGTAACACCATTAAATCTGTCCTGAGGTCAGTCTCTGTATGTAACACCATTAAAGCTGTCCTGAGGTCAGTCTCTCTATGTAACACTATTAAATATGTCCTGAGGTCAGTCTCTGTATATAACACCATTAAATCTGTCCTGAGGTCAGTCTCTGTATGTAACACCATTAAATCTGTCCTGAGGTCAGTCTCTGTATGTAACACCATTAAATCTGTCCTGAGGTCAGTCTCTGTATGTAACACCATTAAATCTGTCCTGAGGTCAGTCTCTGTATGTAACACCATTAAATCTGTCCTGAGGTCAGTCTCTGTATGTAACACCATTAAATCTGTCCTGAGGTCAGTCTCTGTATGTAACACCATTAAATCTGTCCTGAGGTCAGTCTCTGTATGTAACAGCATTAAATCTGTCCTGAGGTCAGTCTCTGTATGTAACACCATTAAATCTGTCCTGAGGTCAGTCTCTGTATGTAACACCATTAAATCTGTCCTGAGGTCAGTCTCTGTATGTAACACCATTAAATCTGTCCTGAGGTCAGTCTCTGTAACACCATCAGTAGCTGGTTCAGAGGGTTGTAAGGGGATATTGCCTCAACTGAGGAGAAGCATTGTTCATGTGGATTTTTGTGAAATTATTGTATTTTTGTATTAGTGAAATTATTGTATTTTTGTATCGGGAATTTTACAAGAATCCAGTACAAATTTGATGAAGACTAATCACTAGTCACTTTAGATATAGTTTATCAGACTCAAACAAACAGAATGATAATCTGTCATTGGAAATCCTTGAGCATTACAATTTACCAAAATCAATCGGCCTAATCACTGATCACTTGTCCTCCTGCTCCAGATTTAGTCTGTCCCTTCTGTCACCCATCTGACAGCCATGATCATTCTTCTGTAAATCTATTTAATGGTCAAGACTGATGTGTTCTGCTCTGCCTCGGCCCACAGGACCGGCACCATGACACAATGAGCAATGATCCCCATTGAGGAGAACAGTGTGTAATAGATCTCTTCCCTTCCCCCTTCCTCCCTCCATCTCTCCTTCCTCTCCTCCATCTCTCCTTCCTCTCCTCCATCTCTCCTTCCTCTCCTCCATCTCTCCTTCCTCTCCTCCCTTCCCCCTTCCTCTCCTCCATCTCTCCTTCCTCTCCTCCATATCTCCTTCCTCTCCTCCATCTCTCCTTCCTCTCCTCCATCTCTCCTTCCTCTCCTCCCTTCCCCCTTCCTCTCCTCCCTTCCCCCTTCCTCTCCTCCATCTCTCCTTCCTCTCCTCCATCTCTCCTTCCTCTCCTCCATCTCTCCTTCCTCTCCTCCATATCTCCTTCCTCTCCTCCCTCCCCCCTTCCTCTCCTCCCTTCCCCCTTCCTCTCCTCCATCTCTCCTTCCTCTCCTCCATCTCTCCTTCCTCTCCTCCATCTCTCCTTCCTCTCCTCCCTTCCCCCTTCCTCTCCTCCATCTCTCCTTCCTCTCCTCCATCTCTCCTTCCTCTCCTCCCCTCGGCCCCCAGGCCCCAGTCTCTAACAGATTGAAACACCAGACCACACACCCTCTCTCTCTAACTGGCTATGTGACATTTTGGGAGGAGAGGTGAGGATGGATTGACCAGCCATCCTCTGTAACTGGCTGAACAGGAGAAGGAGTGGGAGGAGAGACGAGAGGATGTGTGATGGATTGGGAGGGAAGGAGAGGTGCTAGTGATTGCTCTGAGGACAGATCTACCCTGGGAGCATGCTCCCCTTTTGCTAATATTGATGTAGAGTGAGGAGGATAAGCTTGGCTGACTTTTTATGTCTAACGGTACCTGGGCGCTCAAACCCCAGGGCTGATTTTGCCTCAGGTGAGCTTCCCAGAAACACTAGACTGCCTCTATGTGCTGGGAATCAGACAGGCGATGGAGGAGTGGAGAAAGAGACCTGAGATTCTATCTAATAATAAGGACTCAGTGTCTGCATCCCAAATAGCACACTATTCTTTATATAGTGCACTACTTTAGACCAGAGCCATATGGCACCCTATTCCCTATATAGTGCACTACTTTAGACCAGAGCCCTTAGGGGCAGCTCTGAATCTGAAAGGCAAATGAGAAGTGGAGAAAGAAACCAGAGAATCGATTTAATGCTGAGTACTCTGTCTGCTCCATCACCATGCTCCTGTTGTTGTGGTGATGACCTGGAGTGCTGCTGTCACCCTCCATCCATCATCACCATGCTCCTGTTGTTGTGGTGATGACCTGGAGTGCTGCTGTCACCCTCCATCCATCATCACCATGCTCCTGTTGTTGTGGTGATGACCTGGAGTGCTGCTGTCACCCTCCAACCATCATCACCATGCTCCTGTTGTTGTGGTGATGACCTGGAGTGCTGCTGTCACCCTCCAACCATCATCACCATGCTCCTGTTGTTGTGGTGATGACCTGGAGTGCTGCTGTCACCCTCCAACCATCATCACCATGCTCCTGTTGTTGTGGTGATGACCTGGAGTGCTGCTGTCACCCTCCAACCATCATCACCATGCTCCTGTTGTTGTGGTGATGACCTGGAGTGCTGCTGTCACCCTCCAACCATCATCACCATGCTCCTGTTGTTGTTGTTGTGGTGATGACCTGTAGTGCTGCTGTCACCCTCCAACCATCATCACCATGCTCCTGTTGTTGTGGTGATGACCTGTAGTGCTGCTGTCACCCTCCTTCCTCTGATCTCTCATCTGAATAACAACTTCACCTACAATGTTTAACACTGTTAGACAGAACTCCTGCCATGGTAACTATCATTGCCCACAGCCAGCCAGCTACTAATGACCTCAACACAAACAAGAACAAGCAGATACTGTGTAGAGTGGTGCAGTGGCGTAATTGAACTAAATGGATGCAGATTTCATCTTGACTATGCAATAGAAAAACCATTGAAATTCAATGGTTGGTTCTGGACAGTGCTTTCTAATGCAATAATACTATCCAACAACATAACTTCCTTGCAATAATACTATCCAACAACATACAGGTCCCCTGTAGCTCAGTTGGTAGAGCATGGCGCTTGCAATGCCAGGGTTGTGGGTTCGTTTCCCACGGGGGGCCAGTATGAAAATGTATGCACTCACTAACTGTAAGTCGCTCTGGATAAGAGCGTCTGCTAAATGACTAAAATGTAAATGTAAAATGTATAACCCATTGTGGTGTTGCTAATTGGCTGTTCTGTGTCGTCTGATGGTTGTAACCCCTCCCCCCACACACACAGCTCATTATTCAGTTCTACATCAACTCATCTAGAAATACAATCAATTAGTATTAGTGTTATTATTATTAATATCTTGTTCACATTAACGAGATGGAAGAGACACACTAGTAAACAACAAGGTGGGTCTGGAATGCCACCCTATTCCCTATATAGTGCACTACTTTAGACCAGAGCCCTATGACACCCTATTCCCTATATAGTACACTACTTTAGACCAGAGCCCTATGACACCCTATTCCCTATATAGTGCACTACTTTAGACCAGAGCCCTATGGCACCCTATTCCCTATATAGTGCACTACTTTAGACCAGAGCCCTATGACACCCTATTCCCTATATAGTACACTACTTTAGACCAGAGCCCTATGACACCCTATTCCCTATATAGTGCACTACTTTAGACCAGAGCCCTATGACACCCTATTCCCTATATAGTGCACTACTTTAGACCAGAGCCCTATGGCACCCTATTCCCTATATAGTGCACTACTTTAGACCAGAGCCCTATGACACCCTATTCCCTATATAGTACACTACTTTAGACCAGAGCCCTATGACACCCTATTCCCTATATAGTGCACTACTTTAGACCAGAGCCCTATGACACCCTATTCCCTATATAGTACACTACTTTAGACCAGAGCCCTATGGCACCCTATTCCCTATATAGTGCACTACTTTAGACCAGAGCCCTATGACACCCTATTCCCTATATAGTGCACTACTTTAGACCAGGCTCCTATTCCAGTATATAGGAGATCGGATGCCATTTGGGACACAACCAATGCTTCTCTGTGAGCCAATCATCCAACCCTCCAGAGAACTGCCAGAGAGGGTTCAGGGATAATTGGACAAAGGTTGTTGTTTGTTTTAAAAGTTGTTTTGTCAAGGCAGTCATTTACAGCAGGAAGCCATTGTACTGTGAAAGAGAAGGGATCAACAGTGCAGTTCAAATTGCTTTGAGTAAAGAAAAAAAGTCTGTCAGAATAAAGTCTAAATGACACAGACGTTTTAGGGATAATTCCCTCGGAGCTTAAGGAAGACGGTTAAATGACCAAGCCACTTTGAGGCCAAGCTAGAGTTTAAAAACACCGTTTTATGTCACTGACAACCTCTCATCCTACCAGCTGCCACCTCGTCTGCTCGTCCATCCTGGTTCTGGTTTCAGCCCAAAAGGAAAACATAGATTATAAAATATAAAGAAAATTTACACTGAGTGTGAAATACATTAAGAACACTAATCTCCTAATATTGAGTTGGTCCCCCCCCCCCCCCGCCTTTTCCCCTCAGAACAGCCTCAATTCGTCGGGGGGCATGGACTCTACAAGGTGTCGAAAGCGTTCCACAGGGATTCTGGCCCATGTTGACTCCAATGCTTCCCACAGTTGTGTCAAGTTGGATGGATGTCCTTTGGGTGGTGGACCATTCTTGATACACACGGGAAACTGTTGAGCGTTATAAACCCAGCAGCGTTGCAGTTCTTGACACACAACGGTGCACCTGGCACCTACTACCAAACCCCTGTTCAAAGGCACATAAATATTTTGTCTTGCCCATTCACCCTCTGAATGACACACATACACAATCCATGTCTCAAATGTATCCAGGCTTAAAAACCCTTGTCTCCTCCCCTTCATCTACACTTGATCGAAGTGGCTTTAACAAGTGACATCATGGAAAGAGCAGATGTCCTTAACGTTTTGAATGTTTATAATGTTACCTTGTATCTAACCCAGTCTATCTGTATCTAACCCAGTCTATCTGTATCTAACCCAGTCTATCTGTATCTAACCCAGTCTATCTGTATCTAACCCAGTCTTTCTGTATCTAACCCAGTCTATCTGTATCTAACCCAGTCGATCTGTATCTAACCCAGTCTTTCTGTATCTAACCCAGTCTATCTGTATCTAACCCAGTCTATCTGTATCTAACCCAGTCTATCTGTATCTAACCCAGTCTTTCTGTATCTAACCCAGTCTATCTGTATCTAACCCAGTCTATCTCTATCTAACCCAGTCTTTCTGTATCTAACCCAGTCTATCTGTATCTAACCCAGTCTTTCTGTTTCTAACCCAGTCTATCTGTATCTAACCCAGTCTTTCTGTATCTAACCCAGTCTATCTGTATCTAACCCAGTCTATCTGTATCTAACCCAGTCTATCTGTATCTAACCCAGTCGATCTGTATCTAACCCAGTCTTTCTGTATCTAACCCAGTCTATCTGTATCTAACCCAGTCTATCTGTATCTAACCCAGTCTATCTGTATCTAACCCAGTCTTTCTGTATCTAACCCAGTCTATCTGTATCTAACCCAGTCTATCTGTATCTAACCCAGTCTATCTGTATCTAACCCAGTCTTTCTGTATCTAACCCAGTCTATCTGTATCTAACCCAGTCTATCTCTATCTAACCCAGTCTTTCTGTATCTAACCCAGTCTATCTGTATCTAACCCAGTCTTTCTGTTTCTAACCCAGTCTATCTGTATCCAACCCAGTCTATCTGTATCTAACCCATACTTTCTGTATCTAACCCAGTCTTTCTGTATCTAACCCAGTCTATCTGTATCTAACCCAGTCTTTCTGTATCCAACCCAGTCTATCTGTATCTAGCCCAGTCTATCTGTATCTAACCCAGTCTTTCTGTATCTAACCCAGTCTTTCTGTATCTAACCCAGTCTATCTGTATCTAACCCAGTCTATCTGTATCTAACCCAGTCTTTCTGTATCTAACCCAGTGTCACGGTTTCGGCCGAGACTGCTCCTCCTCCTGGTTCGGGCAGGCAAAGGCGTTCGCCGTCCCCGGAGTACTAGCTGCCATCGTTGGACTATTTCTATGTGCGATTGCTTTTGTCTGTCTTTAGCACCTGTGTCTGATTTGTGATTATTACGTGTCCTATAAGTTCCCTGTGTTTGTTTGGATTAGTTGTGTGTTGTTGTTCGCCTGTCTTGTGTTGCGTGTTTCGTTTCTTGTTTTGTTGTTTAGTGTTTTACGCATGTGCGTAAATACTCGCCTCTTTTTGTTTGAGGTCGTTAGTTTACCGTGTCCTTTTGGAATTTTGAGTAAACTCTGTTGGACTGAGCCTCGGTGTCCTGCGCCTGACTTCCACCACACATACACCTCACCTCATGACAGAACAACACACCATTTCCATGGAGTCAGCAGGAATAGCGGCGATACCCGATTCCCTGGAGGACCGGATAAATTACCAGGACGCTATGATCCGGCAACTCGGGGTCGTCATGGACGAGGCGTCCAACAGCCTGCGCCGGTTGATGAATCGGGAGGTGCCCACGTCTTCTCACACCATCCCAGCACCAACGGCCAGTCCTCCTCTCTCAGCACCGGAACCCAGTGGCATTCGGCTCTCGCTCCCGAGGGCATATGACGGTTCTGCAGCCGGGTGTCAGGGCTTTCTCCTACAGGTAGAACTTTACCTTGCCACCATACACCCGGCGCCCTCGGGATACGAGAGCGTCTCCGCCCTCATCTCCTGTCTCTCCGGGAAGGCGTTGGAGTGGGCCAACGCCGAATGGAGGGGAATAGACGCCGCCACCATCACCTACGCAGAGTTTTCCCGCCGCTTCAGGACTGTCTTCGACCATCCACCTGAGGGGAAAGCGGCGGGAGAGCGTCTATTCCACCTCCGACAGGGGAAGAGGAGCGCACAGGAGTTCGCACTGGAGTTCCGGACACTAGCAGCGGATGCGGGATGGAATGAGAGGGCCCTCATTGACCACTATCGGTGTAGCCTACGAGAGGACGTTCGTTGTGAGATGGCCTGCAGGGACACCAACCTGTCGTTCGACCGGCTGGTGGACATCTCCATCAGTCTCGACACCCTGCTGGCTACCCGCGGACGTCCCGAGTGGGGGTCGTCCATTCCATCCTCCAGCACCTCCGAGCCTACTCCTATGGAGCTCGGGGGTGCTGGCGCTAGAGAGAGGAGGAGGAGGGAGAACCCGAGGAAAGCCAACTCCTGCACCAACTGCGGCCGTGGAGGACACACCGCGGCCAGGTGCTGGGGAAGGTTTTCTGAGAGAGGGGACAACAGGTCACGCACTGGGGAGTCATTTCAGGTGAGAAGGCGCCCCACTTACCCAGAGCTCTCTGTTGGTCACATGAGTATTCCTGTGCGTTTTCCACAGGTGGCACCTCATTCCCAGCATAAGGCGCTAGTAGATTCAGGCGCAGCTGGGAACTTTATTGATCGGGCATTTTGTGCTAGGTTAGGAATTCCCCTTCGGCCGGTAGAAGTTCCATTCCCTGTCCATGCATTAGACAGCCGGCCGTTGGGGTCGGGTCTGATCAGGGATGTCACAGCACCGCTGACGATGACGACGCAGGGGGGTCATGAGGAAATCATTCAGTTCTATCTGATTGACTCTCCTGCGTACCCAGTGGTGTTGGGGCTTCCCTGGTTGAGTACCCACGATCCTACCATAGCGTGGCAACAGAGGGCTCTTATGGAGTGGTCTGCCCAGTGTGTAGGGAGATGTCTAGGTGTTTCCTTAGGGGCGACCTCGGTAGAGAGTCCGAACCAAGTGCCCGCACTGCGCATTCCCCCCGAGTATGAGGATTTAGCACTAGTATTTAGTAAATCGAGGGCAGCTAGGCTACCTCCTCATAGACAGGGGGACTGTGCGATAAATATCCAGAATGGAGCAGCTCTTCCCAGGAGTCATGTGTATCCCCTGTCTCAAGAGGAGACTGCGGCTATGGAGACTTACATAGCCGAGTCCTTGGCACAGGGATACATACGGCCCTCTACTTCTCCGGTCTCCTCGAGTTTCTTCTTTGTGAAGAAGAAGGACGGGGGATTGCGCCCGTGTATTGATTACCGTAGTCTCAATCAGATCACAGTAAAATACAGCTACCCACTTCCACTGATTGCGACGATGACGGAGTCATTACGCGGAGCGCGATTCTTCACAAAGTTAGATCTCAGGAGCGCGTACAATTTGGTGCGCATTAAGGGGGGGGATGAATGGAAAACAGCATTTAGCACCACCTCGGGTCATTACGAGTATCTCGTCATGCCGTACGGGTTAATGAATGCTCCTTCAGTCTTCCAATCCTTTGTTGATGAGATTTTCCGGGACATGCATGGGCAGGGTGTAGTGGTGTACATTGACGACATTCTAGTGTACTCTTCTACACGAGCCGAGCATGTAGCCCAGGTGCGCCGAGTATTGAGACGACTGTTGGAGCATGACTTGTATGTCAAGGCAGAGAAATGCCTGTTCTTCCAGGAGTCCGTCTCCTTTTTGGGTTATCGGTTGTCCGCGTCTGGCGTGGAGATAGAGGTAGATCGGGTATCGGCTGTGCGTAATTGGCAAACTCCAACCACCGTAAAAGAGGTGCAGCGGTTCTTGGGTTTTGCTAATTACTACCGGAGGTTTATCCGGGGCTTTGGACAGGTTGCAGTTCCCATTACGTCCCTGCTAAAGGGGGGTCCGGTGCGCTTGCAGTGGTCAGCTGAGGCGGACAGGGCATTTGTCAAGCTGAAGAACCTGTTCGCCTCGGCCCCGGTGCTGGCGCATCCGGATCCCTCTTTGCCTTTCCAAGTAGAGGTGGACGCGTCCGAGACCGGTATTGGGGCAGTCCTGTCACAACGGTCCGGCACGCCACCTAAGCTCCGCCCCTGTGCGTTCTACTCTAAGAAGCTCAGCCCGGCGGAGCGCAATTATGACGTTGGGGACAGGGAACTGTTAGCTGTAGTCCAGGCCCTAAAGGTGTGGAGGCATTGGCTAGAGGGGGCTCAACACCCTTTCCTCATTCTGACTGATCACCGTAACCTGGAGTACATCCGGGCAGCTAGGAGATTGAACCCTCGTCAGGCCAGGTGGAACATGTTCCTGACCCGGTTTGTTTTTAAAATCACATACATCCCTGGGTCCCAGAACGGTAAGGCAGACGCCCTGTCCCGACAGTATGACACGGAGGAGAGGTCCATTGAGCCTACTTCCATACTGCCGGAGTCTTGTCTGGTGGCTCCGGTAGTATGGGAGGTCGATGCGGAAATCGAGCGGGCGCTGCGTACCGACCCTACTCCCCCCGAGTGTCCTGTGGGGCGGACGTACGTTCCGCTCGAGGTTCGTGATCGGCTTATTTCTTGGGCTCATACATCACCCTCCTCTGGACATCCTGGTATTGGTCGGACGGTGCACTGCCTTAGCGTAAAATACTGGTGGCCAACGTTAGCCAGGGATGTGAGGGTTTATGTCTCCTCCTGCTCGGTATGTGCCCAGTGTAAGGCACCTAGACATTTGCCCAGAGGTAAGTTACATCCTCTGCCCGTTCCACAACGACCATGGTCCCACCTCTCGGTAGATTTTGTGACCGATCTACCCCCTTCCCAGGGTAATACCACCATTTTGGTCGTTGTGGATCGGTTTTCTAAGGCCTGTCGTCTCCTCCCACTGCCGGGTCTCCCTACTGCCCTACAGACCGCCGAGGCCATCTTTACCCACGTGTTCCGGCACTATGGGGTCCCCGAGGATATTGTGTCCGACCGAGGTCCCCAGTTCACCTCCAGAGTCTGGGGGGCTTTCATGGAACGCCTGGGGGTCTCGGTTAGCCTTACCTCGGGGTACCACCCAGAGAGCAATGGGCAGGTTGAACGTGTGAACCAGGATGTGGGTAGGTTTTTGAGGTCCTATTGCCGGGACCGGCCGGAGGAGTGGTCGAGGTATATCCCCTGGGCAGAGATGGCCCAGAACTCTCTCCGCCACTCCTCCACCGGATTAACACCTTTCCAGTGTATTTTAGGGTATCAGCCGGTCCTGGCACCGTGGCACGAGAGCCAGACCGAGGCCCCTGCGGTGGACGAGTGGATTCGGCGCTCGGAGGAGACGTGGGACGCTGCCCATGTCCATCTGCAGCGTGCCATCCGTCAACACAAGGCGAGCGCCGATCGCCACCGCAGTGAGGGGCCGGTGTACGCACCGGGAGATCGAGTCTGGCTCTCGACTCGAAACCTGCCCCTCCGCCTGCCCTGCCGGAAGCTGGGTCGGCGGTTTGTGGGGCCCTTCAAAGTCCTGAGAAGATTGAACGAGGTGTGTTACAGGTTACAACTACCTATAGAGTATAAAAATATTAACCCCTCGTTCCATGTGTCTCTTCTCAGGCCGGTGGTAGCTGGCCCACTCCAAGAGGAGGAGATAGGAGAGACCCCTCCGCCCCCTTTGGACATCGAGGGGGCTCCGGCGTACAGGGTCCGGACCATCTTGGACTCCAGGCGCCGGAGGAGTGGTCTCCAATATCTCGTGGAGTGGGAGGGGTACGGTCCGGAGGAACGGTGCTGGGTGCCCAGGAGGGACATCCTCGATCCATCCCTCCTGACAGAATTCCATCATGGGCATCCCACGTGCCCGGGTCCGCGTCCTCCTGGCCGTCCCCAAGGCCGGGGTCGGCGCACGGCTGGAGCCGCGCGTCAAGGGGGGGGTACTGTCACGGTTTCGGCCGAGACTGCTCCTCCTCCTGGTTCGGGCAGGCAAAGGCGTTCGCCGTCCCCGGAGTACTAGCTGCCATCGTTGGACTATTTCTATGTGCGATTGCTTTTGTCTGTCTTTAGCACCTGTGTCTGATTTGTGATTATTACGTGTCCTATAAGTTCCCTGTGTTTGTTTGGATTAGTTGTGTGTTGTTGTTCGCCTGTCTTGTGTTGCGTGTTTCGTTTCTTGTTTTGTTGTTTAGTGTTTTACGCATGTGCGTAAATACTCGCCTCTTTTTGTTTGAGGTCGTTAGTTTACCGTGTCCTTTTGGAATTTTGAGTAAACTCTGTTGGACTGAGCCTCGGTGTCCTGCGCCTGACTTCCACCACACATACACCTCACCTCATGACACCCAGTCTATCTGTATCTAACCCAGTCTATCTGTATCTAACCCAGTCTATCTGTATCTAACCCAGTCTATCTGTATCTAACCCAGTCTATCTCTATCTAACCCAGTCTTTCTGTATCTAACCCAGTCAATCTGTATCTAACCCAGTCTATCTGTATCTAACCCAGTCTTTCTGTTTCTAACCCAGTCTACCTGTATCCAACCCAGTCTATCTGTATCTAACCCATACTTTCTGTATCTAACCCAGTCTTTCTGTATCTAACCCAGTCTATCTGTATCTAACCCAGTCTTTCTGTATCCAACCCAGTCTATCTGTATCTAGCCCAGTCTATCTGTATCTAACCCAGTCTTTCTGTATCTAACCCAGTCTTTCTGTATCTAACCCAGTCTATCTGTATCTAACCCAGTCTTTCTGTATCTAACCCAGTCTATCTGTATCTAACCCAGTCTATTTGTATCTAACCCAGTCTATCTGTATCTAACCCAGTCTATCTGTATCTAACCCATTCTTTCTGTATCTAACCCAGTCTATCTGTATCTAACCCAGTCTATCTGTATCTAACCCATTCTTTCTGTATCTAACCCAGTCTATCTGTATCTAACCCAGTCAATCTGTATCTAACCCAGTCAATCTGTATCTAACCCAGTCTATCTGTATCTAACCCAGTCTTTCTGTATCTAACCCAGTCTTTCTGTATCTAACCCAGTCTGTCTGTATCTAACCCAGTCTATCTGTATCTAACCCAGTCTATCTGTATCTAACCCAGTCTTTCTGTATCTAACCCAGTCTATCTGTATCTAACCCAGTCTTTCTGTATCTAACCCAGTCTTTCTGTATCTAACCCAGTCTATCTGTATCTAACCCAGTCTATCTGTATCTAACCCAGTCTATCTGTATCTAACCCAGTCTATCTGTATCCAACCCAGTCTATCTGTATCTAACCCAGTCTATCTGTATCTAACCCAGTCTTTCTGTATCTAACCCAGTCTATCTGTATCTAACCCAGTCTATCTGTATCTAACCCAGTCTATCTGTATCTAACCCAGTCTATCTGTATCTAACCCAGTCTTTCTGTATCTAACCCAGTCTATCTGTATCTAACCCAGTCTATCTGTATCTAACCCAGTCTTTCTGTATCTAACCCAGTCTTTCTGTATCTAACCCAGTCTATCTGTATCTAACCCAGTCTTTCTGTATCTAACCCAGTCTTTCTGTATCTAACCCAGTCTATCTGTATCTAACCCAGTCTATCTGTATCTAACCCAGTCTTTCTGTATCTAACCCAGTCTATCTGTATCTAACCCAGTCTATCTGTATCTAACCCAGTCTATCTGTATCTAACCCAGTCTATCTGTATCTAACCCAGTCTATCTTTATCTAACCCAGTCTATCTGTATCTAACCCAGTCTATCTGTATCTAACCCAGTCTATCTGTATCTAACCCAGTCTATCTGTATCTAACCCAGTCTATCTGTATCTAACCCAGTCTTTCTGTATCTAACCCAGTCTTTCTGTATCTAACCCAGTCTATCTGTATCTAACCCAGTCTATCTGTATCTAACCCAGTCTTTCTGTATCTAACCCAGTCTATCTGTATCTAACCCAGTCTATCTGTATCTAACCCAGTCTATCTGTATCTAACCCAGTCTTTCTGTATCTAACCCAGTCTATCTGTATCTAACCCAGTCTATCTGTATCTAACCCAGTCTATCTGTATCTAACCCAGTCTATCTGTATCTAACCCAGTCTTTCTGTATCTAACCCAGTCTATCTGTATCTAACCCAGTCTACCAGTCTTTCTGTATCTAACCCAGTCTATCTGTATCTAACCCAGTCTATCTGTATCTAACCCAGTCTATCTGTATCTAACCCAGTCTATCTGTATCTAACCCAGGCTATCTGTATCTAACCCAGTCTATCTGTATCTAACCCAGTCTTTCTGTATCTAACCCAGTCTTTCTGTATCTAACCCAGTCTATCTGTATCTAACCCAGTCTATCTGTATCTAACCCAGTCTATCTGTATCTAACCCAGTCTATCTGTATCTAACCCAGGCTATCTGTACCTAACCCAGGCTATCTGTATCTAACCCAGTCTATCTGTATCTAACCCAGGCTATCTGTATCTAACCCAGTCTATCTGTATCTAACCCAGACTATCTGTATCTAACCCAGTCTATCTGTACCTAACCCAGGCTATCTGTATCTAACCCAGTCTATCTGTATCTAACCCAGTCTTTCTGTATCTAACCCAGTCTATCTGTATCTAACCCAGTCTATCTGTATCTAACCCAGTCTATCTGTATCTAACCCAGTCTTTCTGTATCTAACCCAGTCTATCTGTATCTAACCCAGTCTATCTGTATCTAACCCAGTCTATCTGTATCTAACCCAGTCTTTCTGTATCTAACCCAGTCTATCTGTACCTAACCCAGTCTTTCTGTATTCACTCTTATATTACTATTACATACTCTACTGTTATATACTCTTATAATACTGTCATATACTATTATAGTACTGTTATATACTATTATATTACTGTTAGATACTTTTATATACTCTTATATACTGTTATATTACTGTTATATACACCTATAGTACTGTTATATACTCAACTGTTATATACACTTATAGTACTGTTATATATTAACATGTCACTGATATGTAATATTATAGTACTGTTATATACTCTTATGTCACTCGTATATACTCTTATGTCACTGGTATATACTCTTATATTTGTATTTGTATTTATTATGGATCTCCATTAGTTCCTGCCAAGGCAGCAGCTACTCTTCCTGGGGTTTATTATGGATCCCCATTAGTTCCTGCCAAGGCAGCAGCTACTCTTCCTGGGGTTTATTATGGATCCCCATTAGTTCCTATCAAGGCAGCAGCTACTCTTCCTGGGGATTATTATGGATCCCCATTAGTTCCTACCAAGGCAGCAGCTACTCTTCCTGGGGTTTATTATGGATCCCCATTAGTTCCTGGCAAGGCAGCAGCTACTCTTCCTGGGGTTTATTATGGATCCCCATTAGTTCCTGCCAAGGCAGCAGCTACTCTTCCTGGGGTTTATTATGGATCCCCATTAGTTCCTGCCAAGGCAGCAGCTACTCTTCCTGGGGTTTATTATGGATCCCCATTAGTTCCTGCCAAGTTAGCAGCTACTCTTCCTGGGTTTTTTTATGGATCCCCATTATTTCCTACCAAGGCAGCAGCTACTCTTCCCGGGGTTTATTATGGATCCCCATTAGTTCCTGCCAAGGCAGCAGCTACTCTTCCTGGGGTTTATTATGGATCCCCATTAGTTCCTGCCAAGGCAGCAGCTACTCTTCCTGGGGTTTATTATGGATCCCCATTAGTTCCTGCCAGGGCAGCAGCTACTCTTCCTGGGGTTTATTATGGATCCCATTAGTTCCTGCCAAGGCAGCAGCTACTCTTCCTGGGGTTTATTATTGATCCCCATTAGTTCCTGCCAAGGCAGCAGCTACTCTTCCTGGGGTCCGGCAAAATGAAGGCAGTTTATACCATTTTAAAAACATTACAATACATTCACAGATTTCACAACACACTGTGTACCCTCAGGCCTCTACTCTACTACCACATATCTACAACACAAAATCCATGTGTACGTGTGTGTATAGTGCGTATGTTATTGTGTGTGTGTGTGCATGTGTCTGTGTCTATGTTTGTGTTGCTTCACAGTCCCCGCTGTTCCATAAGGCGTATTTGTATCTGTTTTTTAAATCTAATTTTACTGCTTGCATCAGTCACTTGATGTGGAATAGAGTTCCATGTAGTCATGGCTCTATGTAGTACTGTGCTCCTCCCATAGTCTGTTCTGGACTTGGGGACTGTGAAGAGACCTCTGGTGGCATGTCTTGTGGGGTATGCATGGGTGTCCGAGTTGTGTGCCAGTAGTTCAAACAGACAGCTCGGTGCATTCAACATGTCAATACCTCTCACAAATACAAGTAGTAATGAAGTCAATCTCTCCTCTACTTTGAGCCAGGAGAGATTGACATGCATATTATTAATATTAGCTCTCTGTATACATCCAAAGGCCAGCCGTGCTGCACTGTTCTGAGCTAATTGCAATTTTCCTAAGTCCCTCTTTGTGGCACCTGACCATACGACTGAACAGTAGTCCAGGTGCGACAAAACTAGGGCCTGTAGGACCTGCCTTGTTGATAGTGCTGTGAAGAAGGTAGAGCAGCACTTTATTATGGACAGACTTCTCCCCATCTTAGCTAGTGTTGTATCAATATGTTTTGACCATGACAGTTTACAATCCAGGGTTACTCCAAGCAGTTTAGTCACCTCAACTTGCTCAATTTCCACATTATTTATTACAATATTTAGTTGAGGTTTAGGGTTTAGTGAAGGATTTGTCCCAAATACAATGCTTTTAGTTTTTAAAATATTTAGGACTCATTTATTCCTTGCCACCCACTCTGAAACTAAATGAGGCTCTTTGTTACAGTGAGGGAAAAAATGATTTGATCCCCTGCTGATTTTGTACGTTTGCCCACTGACAAAGACATGATCAGTCTATAATTTTAATGGTAGGTTTATTTGAACAGTGAGAGACAGAATAACAACAACAAAATCCAGAAAAACGCATGTCAAAAATGTTATAAATTGATTTGCATTTTAATGAGGGAAATAAGTATTTGACCCCCTCTCAATCAGAAAGATTTCTGGCTCCCAGGTGTCTTTTATACAGGTAACGAGCTGTGATTAGGAGCACACTCTTAAAGGGAGTGCTCCTAATCTCAGTTTGTTACCTGTATAAAAGACACCTGTCCACAGAAGCAATCAATCAATCAGATTCCAAACTCTCCACCATGGCCAAGACCAAAGACCAAAGAGCTCTCCAAGGATGTCAGGGACAAGATTGTAGACCCACACAAGGCTGGGATGGGCTACAAGACCATCGGCAAGCAGCTTTGTGAGAAGGTGACAACAGTTGGTGTGATTATTCGCAAATGGAAGAAACACAAAATAAGTGTCAATCTCCCTCGGCCTCATGGAGTTGCAATGATCATGAGAACGGTGAGGAATCAGCCCAGAACTGATTCCTCACCGTTCACCGTTCTATGTCTGGCAGACATATCAGTATGGATGACGGATCACCACCTCAAGCTGAACCCTGGCAAGACGGAGCTGCTCTTCCTCCCGGGGAAGGACTGCCCGTTCCATGATCTCGCCATCACGGTTGACAACTCCGCTGTGTCCTCCTCCCAGAGTGCGAAGAGCCTAGGCGTGACCCTGGACAACACCCTGTCGTTCTCCGCCAACATCAAGGCGGTGACCCGCTCCTGCAGGTTCATGCTCTACAACATTCGGAGAGTGCGACCCTGCCTTACACAGGAAGCGGCGCAGGTCCTGGTCCAGGCACTTGTCATCTCCCGTCTGGACTACTGCAACTCGCTGTTGGCTGGGCTCCCTGCCTGTGCCATTAAACCCCTACAACTCATCCAGAATGCCGCAGCCCGCCTGGTGTTCAACCTTCCCAAGTTCTCTCACGTCACCCCCCTCCTCCGCACACTCCACTGGCTTCCAGTTGAAGCTCGCATCCGCTACAAGACCATGGTGCTTGCCTATGGAGCAGTGAGGGGAACGGCACCTCTGTACCTTCAGGCTCTGATCAGTCCCTACACCCAAACGAGGACATTGCGTTCATCCACCTCTGGCCTGCTGGCTCCCCTTCCTCTGCGGAAGCATAGCTCCCGCTCAGCCCAGTCAAAACTGTTCGCTGCTCTGGCACCCCAATGGTGGAACAAGCTCCCTCACGACGCCAGGACAGCGGAGTCACTCACCACCTTCCGGAGACATTTGAAACCCCACCTCTTTAAGGAATACCTGGGATAGGATAAAGTATTCCTTCTAACCCCCCCCCCCCCCCCAAATTGTAAAGTGGTTATCCCACTGGCTATAGGGTGAACGCACCAATTTGTGAGTCGCTCTGGCTAAGAGCGTCTGCTAAATGACGTTAATGTGCCCTTGAGCAAGGCACTTAACCCTAATTGCTCCTGTAAGTCGCTCTGGTTAAGAGCGTCTGCTAAATGACTAAAATGTAAATGTAAATACACGGGAGGATCTTGTCAATGATCTCAAGGCAGCTGGGACCATAGTCACCAAGAAAACAATTGGTAACACACTACGCTGTGAATGACTGAAATCCTGCAGCACCCGCAAGGTCCCCCTGCTCAAGAAAACACATATACAGGCCCATCTGAAGTTGTTTGCCAATGAACATCTGAATGATTCAGAGGAGAACTCGGTGAAAGTGTTGTGGTCAGATGAGACCAAAATTGAGCTCTTTGCCATCAACTCAACTCGCCGTGTTTGGAGGAGGAGGAATGCTGCCTATGACCCCAAGAACACCATCCCCACCGTCAAACATGGAGATGGAAACATTATGCTTTGGGGGTGTTTTTCTGCTAAGGGGACAGGACAACTTCACCGCATCAAAGGGACGATGGACGGGGCCATGTACCGTCAAATCTTGGGTGAGAACCTCCTTCCCTCAGCCAGGGCATTTAAAATGGGTCGTGGATGGGTATTCCACCATGACAATGACCCAAAACACATGGCCAAGGCAACAAAGGAGTGGCTCAAGAAGAAGCACATTAAGGTCCTGGAGTGGCCTAGCCAGTCTCCAGACCTTAATCCCATAGAAAATATGTGGAGGGAGCTGAAGGTTCGAGTTGCCAAACTTCAGGCTCGAAACCTTAATGACTTGGAGAAGATCTGCAAAGAGGAGTGGGACAAAATCCCTCCTGAGATGTGTGCTAACTTAGTGGCCAACTACAAGAAACGTCTGACCTCTGTGATTGCAAACAAGGGTTTTGCCACCAAGTACTAAGTCATGTTTTGCAGAGGGGTCAAATACTTATTTCCCTCATTAAAATGCAAATCAATTTATATCATTTTTGACATGCGTTTTTGTTGTTATTCTGTCTCTCACTGTACAAATAAACCTACCATTAAAATTATAGACTGATCATGTCTTTGTCAGTGGGCAATCGTGTCTGGGCAGTATCGGCATTGCTGTTACGTCGTATACGTGTATTGGTTTTCCTCCCGGTTCGGAGGTTTTGTTTTGTTCTTTACTATTAGTAATGTACGTCTGCTAGTATCTCTGTGTCCTGCGCTTGACTTCACTCACCGCATACACACGTCGCTCCTGACACCCTGTTTCTTTGTGTTCTTGAACGTAGCCCTGTTTCTTTGTGTTCTTGAACGTAGCCCTGTTTTTTTGTGTTCTTGAACGTAGCCCTGTTTCTTTGTGTTCTTGAACGTAGCCCTGTTTCTTTGTGTTCTTGAACGTAGCCCTGTTTCTTTGTGTTCTTGAACGTAGCCCTGTTTCTTTGTGTTCTTGAACGTAGCCCTGTTTCTTTGTGTTCTTGAACGTAGCCCTGTTTCTTTGTGTTCTTGAACGTAGCCCTGTCTCTTTGTGTTCTTGAACGTAGCCCTGTTTCTTTGTGTTCTTGAACGTAGCCCTGTTTCTTTGTGTTCTTGAACGTAGCCCTGTTTCTTTGTGTTCTTGAACGTAGCCCTGTTTCTTTGTGTTCTTGAACGTAGCCCTGTTTCTTTGTGTTCTTGAACGTAGCCCTGTTTCTATGTGTTCTTGAACGTAGCCCTGTTTCTTTGTGTTCTTGAACGTAGCCCTGTTTCTATGTGTTCTTGAACGTAGCCCTGTTTCTTTGTGTTCTTGAACGTAGCCCTGTTTCTATGTGTTCTTGAACGTAGCCCTGTTTCTTTGTGTTCTTGAACGTAGCCCTGTCTCTTTGTGTTCTTGAACGTAGCCCTGTCTCTTTGTGTTATTGAACGTAGCCCTGTTTCTTTGTGTTCTTGAACGTAGCCCTGTTTCTTTGTGTTCTTGAACGTAGCCCTGTATCTTTGTGTTCTTGAACGTAGCCCTGTCTTCCATGTTTGTTCATTGATTCCACCTGTGTTAGTTACTCAGCTGGTCTCATCAGCTCCTTATTTAGTTAAGTTCTTTCTGTTTGTGCCTTGTGAGGTGTTGTTCGGTTTGACTCTACTAAGCCTTTTCCTAGTTCGTTTGTGAGAACCAGTTATAGCCTTCAGTCCTAGTTTTTTGATTCTCCTGCCTGTTTGCCTGTCTGTCTGTGAACACGAAGGCGTAATAAACTCCTGCGCATGAATCTACACCTTGTTCTCCCGGATTCAGTGGAGCTACAGCGGCAACCTAACCCAGCAAGAGGAGCGTATGGAGGAAATCTGCCATCTTCTCTGCCAGCCTATCCCTACTCCTCCAATGCCAGGTATCGTATACCATAGCCCTCCTTCATTCATATCCATGCCTGGAAAATATGACAGTTCACCTGGGAAATGTCAGGGATTTCTGATGCAATGCAGCAAATACATTGAGCACAACCCCACTAACTTTGCCACAGAGAAGAGCAGGGGGGATTTAGTTGTCTCTACTCACAGGCAAAGCCCTGGATTGGGCCACCGCCATATGGACTGCCAACAGCACAGAACTCGGATCCAAGACCCATTTCCACACCCTCTTGAAAGAGGTATTCGATCACTCTCCTTCCAGTCATCCTATAGGGGACCTCCTCATAGACCTTCAACAAGGACGCAATTCAGCTCCCGAGTCCGCCCTCGAGTTCCACACCATGGCTGCAGGGAGTGGATGGCGTGAGGCTGCTTTACTTACCGTCTACCGACGAGGGGCATACAGCCGTATGTCCATCGTCATCGACCACCTCATCGCCGACCGTCGAAGAACTCTGCCACCCAGGAACCTAAAACCTTCTCTTTCCATGATTCCGTCATCCCGTCCAGAGCCCATGCAGTTGGGTCATGCTCCTCTCCCCCGTATCGAACGTCAAAGGCGTATCCAAGAAGGGCTCTGCCTATACTGTGGAGGGAAAGAGAATCTACTCAGCCATTGCCCTGTTCGCCCCCCACGGAGAGATGAGAAGGGTCCCTCCGCTGCCATGCAGGTAGGCAGATCTGTATTTCTAAATATCTCCCAGAAGCAATTCTCCAACCCAGTATTGATAACCGCGAAGGGGGTTACTAAGTACGTAGAGGGCTTGATAGTTTCGGGAGCAGCAGGTCATTTTATCGATCACCAGCTAGTACAAGAGCTTGACGTTGATCTAACGCCTGTCACCCCTCCCTTAAGGATTAACGCCCTGGACGGGCAGCCATTGGGAACGGGCTTCATCATGCACCTGACACAGAGAGCGTTACCCTCCAGATTGGAGTCTTCCACACCGAAACCATTCAACTCATGGAACTCTCATCCCCCAAACAGCCACTCGTCCTCGGACACCCCTGACTTTGTCGTCACGACCCTGCCATCTGGTGGCGACAAGGTGAACTACTGTCCTGGTCTTCTACCTGCTTCACCAGTTGTCTCAGCCTACCCTGCAGAGCCACCACCATTGAGGACTCTGTCTGCTTCACCAGTTGTCTCAGCCTGCCCTGCAGAGTCTCCACCATTGAGGACTCTGTCTGCTTCACCAGTTGTCTCAGCCTACCCTGCAGAGCTTCCACCATTGAGGACTCTGTCTGCTTCACCAGTTGTCTCAGCCTACCCTGCAGAGCCACCACCATTGAGGACTCTGTCTGCTTCACCAGTTGTCTCAGCCTACCCTGCAGAGCCTCCACCATTGAGGACTCTGCCTCTGCGGTGCCACCCACCATACCATCTGAATATGCCCAGTCTTCAGCTAAATCAAGGCCTCCACTCTGCCACCACATCGCCCAGTGGACTGTGCTATTGACTTACCCCCTGGAGTGTCCCCACTGAAGGGCCGTGTTTACCCCCTATCTATCCCGGAAAATGAGGCAATGGAGAAATTGCCTCATTTTCAAGCCTCTGCCTCTAACCCTAGGAAGCTCTTTGCCACCTTCTCCTCCCTGCTGAATCCTCCCCCTCCCTCCTCCCTCTCTGTGGATGACTTCGTCAACCATTTTGAAAAGAAGGTTGACGACATCTGATCCTCATTTATTAAGTCAAATGACACTGCTGGTCCTGCTCACACTGCCCTACCCTATGCTTTGACTTCTTTCTCCCCTCTCTCTCCAGATGAAATCTTGCGACTTGTGACGGCCGGCCGCCCAACAACCTGCCCGCTTGACCCTATCCCCTCCTCTCTTCACCAGACCATTTCCGGAGACCTTCTCCCTTACCTCACCTCGCTCATCAACTCATCCTTGACCGCTGGCCATGTCCCTTCCGTCTTGAAGAGGGCTAGAGTTGCACCCCTCCTCAAAAAACCTACACTCGATCCCTCCGATGTCAACAACTACAGACCAGTATCCCTTCTTTCTTTTCTCTCAAACTCTTGAGCGTGCCGTCTCTAGCCAACTCTCCTGCTATCTCTCTCAGAATGACCTTCTTGATCCAAACCAGTCAGGTTTCAAGACTGGTCATTCAACTGAGACTGCTCTTCTCTGTGTCACGGAGGCTCTCCGCACTGCTAAAGCTAACTCTCTCTCCTCTGCTCTTATCCTTCTAGACCTGTCTGCTGCCTTTGATACTGTGAACCATCAGATCCTCCTCTCCACCCTCTCCGAGTTGGGCATCTCCGGCGCGGCTCACTCTTGGATTGCGTCCTACCTGACAGGTCGCTCCTACCAGGTGGCGTGGCGAGAATCTGTCTCCGCACCACGTGCTCTCACCACTGGTGTCCCCCAGGGCTCAGTTCTAGGCCCTCTCCTATTCTCTCTATACACCAAGTCACTTGGCTCTGTCATATCCTCACATGGTCTCTCCTATCATTGCTACGCAGACGACACACAATTAATTTTCTACTTTCCCCCTTCTGATAACCAGGTGACGAATCGCATCTCTGCATGTCTGGCAGACATATCAGTGTGGATGTCGGATCACCACCTCAAGCTGAACCTCGGCAAGACGGAGCTGCTCTTCCTCCCGGGGAAGGACTGCCCACTCCATGATCTCGCCATCACGGTTGACAACTCCATTGTGTCCTCCTCCCAGAGTGCAAAGAGCCTTGGCGTGACCCTGGACAACACCCTGTCGTTCTCCGCTAACATCAAAGCGGTAACCCGATCCTGCAGGTTCATGCTCTTCAACGCAGAGTACGACCCTGCCTTACACAGGAAGCGGCACAGGTCCTAATCCAGGCACTTGTCATCTCCCGTCTGGATTACTGCAACTCGCTGTTGGCTGGGCTCCCTGCCTGTGCCATTAAACCCCTACAACTTATCCAGAATGCTGCAGCCCGTCTGGTGTTCAACCTTCCCAAGTTCTCTCACGTCACCCCGCTCCTCCGCACACTCCACTGGCTTCCAGTTGAAGCTCGCATCTGCTACAAGACCATGGTGCTTGCCTACGGAGCTGTGAGGGGAACGGCACCTCCGTACCTTCAGGCTCTGATCAGTCCCTACACCCAAATGAGGGCATTGCGTTCATCCACCTCTGGCCTGCTGGCTCCCCTTCCTCTACAGAAGCACAGTTCCCGCTCAGCCCAGTCAAAGCTATTTGCTGCTCTGGCGCCCCAATGGTGGAACAAGCTCCCCCACGACGCCAGGACAGCGGAGTCACTGACCACCTTCCGTTGACACTTGAAACCCCACCTCTTTAAGGAATACCTGGAATAGTATAAAGTAATCCTTCTACCCTCCCCCACCCCTCCATAAAAAAAAAAGTGTAATAAGTTGAATGCACCAATTTGTAAGTGGCTCTGGATAAGAGCGTCTGCTAAATGACGTAAATGTAATGAAGCTCTCAAACAGTTTCATTCGTCCTCCTTCTTCCACGGCTGCATCCAGCTTCCTCTTCCTCTCAGCTCTTTCTCTAACCATCAGAGTACCACACTCTCTCCTCTCCTCTCAGCTCTTTCTCTAACCATCAGAGTGCCACTCTCTCCTCTCCTCTCAGCTCTTTCTCTAACCATCAGAGTGCCACACTCTCTCCTCTCCTCTCAGCTCTTTCTCTGACCATCAGAGTGCCACTCTCTCCTCTCCTCTCAGCTCTTTCTCTGACCATCAGAGTACCACACTCTCTCCTCTCCTCTCAGCTCTTTCTCTGACCATCAGAGTGCCACACTCTCTCCTCTCCTCTCCTCTTCCTCTCATCTCTTTCTCTAACCATCAGAGTGCCACACTCTCTCCTCTCCTCTCAGCTTTTTCTCTAACCATCAGAGTGCCACACTCTCTCCTCTCCTCTCAGCTCTTTCTCTGACCATCAGAGTGCCACACTCTCTCCTCTCCTCTTCCTCTCAGCTCTTTCTCTAACCATCAGAGTGCCACACTCTCTCCTCTCCTCTCAGCTCTTTCTCTGACCATCAGAGTGCCACTCTCTCCTCTCCTCTCATCTCTTTCTCTAACCATCAGAGTGCCACTCTCTCCTCTCCTCTCAGCTCTTTCTCTAACCATCAGAGTGCCACACTCTCTCCTCTCCTCTCAGCTCTTTCTCTGACCATCAGAGTGCCACACTCTCTCCTCTCCTCTCAGCTCTTTCTCTGACCATCAGAGTGCCACACTCTCTCCTCTCCTCTCAGCTCTTTCTCTGACCATCAGAGTGCCACACTCTCTCCTCTCCTCTTCCTCTCAGCTCTTTCTCTAACCATCAGAGTGCCACACTCTCTCCTCTCCTCTCAGCTCTTTCTCTGACCATCAGAGTGCCACACTCTCTCCTCTCCTCTCCTCTTTCTCTAACCATCAGAGTGCCACACTCTCTCCTCTCCTCTCAGCTCTTTCTCTGACCATCAGAGTGCCACACTCTCTCCTCTCCTCTCAGCTCTTTCTCTGACCATCAGAGTGCCACACTCTCTCCTCTCCTCTCCTCTTCCTCTCAGCTCTTTCTCTAACCATCAGAGTGCCACTCTCTCTCCTCTCCTCTCCTCTCTGCTCTTTCTCTTATCCACATATTTTTCAGAACCTGTTAAAATGTAGTGCAAGGATGCGTTTAGCAGCTCTCTGCATTTGCATATTCATTTTACCCATATGAATTATAAAGCAAGCCAAGCAACACTGAGGACGTTTCCTGTCAAATAAACCAGAGATGGAAATAAGTCTCTCTCATATTAAACTCCCAGTCCCTCTCCTCTCTCATATTAAACTCCCAGTCCCTCTCCTCTCTCATATTAAACTCCCAGTCCCTCTCCTCTCTCATATTAAACTCCCAGTCCCTCTCCTCTCTCATATTAAACTCCCAGTCCCTCTCCTCTCTCATATTAAACTCCCAGTCCCTCTCCTCTCTCATATTAAACTCCCAGTCCCTCTCCTCTCTCATATTAAACTCCCAGTCCCTCTCCTCTCTCATATTAAACTCCCAGTCCCTCTCCTCTCTCATATTAAACTCCCAGTCCCTCTCCTCTCTCATATTAAACTCCCAGTCCCTCTCCTCTCTCATATTAAACTCCCAGTCCCTCTCCTCTCTCATATTAAACTCCCAGTCCCTCTCCTCTCTCATATTAAACTCCCAGTCCCTCCTCATATTAAACTCCCAGTCTCTCTCCTCTCTCACATTAAACTCCCAGTCCCTCTCCTCTCTCATATTAAACTACCAGTCCCTCTCCTCTCTCATATTAAACTCCCAGTCCCTCCTCATATTAAACTCCCAGTCCCTCTCCTCTCTCATATCCAACCCCCAGTCCCTCTCCTCTCTCATATCCAACCCCCAATCTATCCTCTCTCATATTAAAACCACAGTCCCTCTCCTCTCCCATATTCAATGGGAGAGTAATGTGGTAATAGCCCTATCTAGTACCCCCTCTAGTAGCCAGTCCTATAGCAGCTAGTCTTCGGTGGTAGACTATACACCACAAGAACATGGTAGACTATACACCACAAGAACATGGTAGACTATACACCACAAGAACATGGTAGACTATACACCACAAGAACATGGTAGACTATACACCACAAGAACATGGTAGACTATACACCACAAGAACATGGTAGACTATACACCACAAGAACATGGTAGACTATACACCACAAGAACATGGTAGACTATACACCAGAAGAACATGGTAGACTATCCACCAGAAGAACATGGTAGACTATCCACCAGAAGAACATGGTAGACTATACACCACAAGAACATGGTAGACTATACACCACAAGAACATGGTAGACTATACACCACAAGAACATGGTAGACTATACACCACAAGAACATGGTAGACTATACACCAGAATAACATGGTAGACTATACACCAGAAGAACATGGTAGACTATACACCACAAGAACATGGTAGACTATCCACCACAAGAACATGGTAGACTATACACCACAAGAACATGGTAGACTACACACCACAAGAACATGGTAGACTATACACCACAAGAACATGGTAGACTATACACCAGAAGAACATGGTAGACTATACACCAGAAGAACATGGTAGACTATACACCAGAAGAACATGGTAGACTATACACCAGAAGAACATGGTAGACTATACACCACAAGAACATGGTAGACTATACACCACAAGAACACTGGGGAAAAGCCCACTGCAGACACACAGCCAGACAACTGTGGATGCTTGGGCCTAAACAAAACTAATTTCACTTGCCGAATGCTATTGCTTACACCCTTTGGGTATTTTGTAGGCCTATCAGATGTCTCTGTTACAAAAAAGTTTGAAACAGACCTTAACTCTAATTCACACACTACAACTGAAGAAGATTTTCACTTTAACCACTTCACAGTATTTGCACGTATTTGTCTTAAAGCAGGAACCCGCAGGTCGTGGGTGAGCCCGCCCCACTTCTTGTGTAGTGTTTTCACTTTGAATGAAAACAAGGGGTTGAGCCCTGAGCCGTCTGGCTGGGTGTGTCTGCGCTAGCCCCGCCTACTGGAATGACCCTGCTGCCCCAGAGATGGAGAGGAAGTGAAAATCACTTGCAACCTAAACGTTACAGCCGCCACAAACAAACAGAGCAGACGAAGCCAACAAGCATCATTCTCAGTTCTTGGATCTGAAATCAACTTGACCCCAAAAGAGAAAAAGAAGCGAGAAAAATACTTCTCATGACTAATCCAGAAACTGGATAAACATTGGAAAAACATTTGAAATGTGGAAGAGTGGTGCCGTATGGAAGAGTGGTGCCATATGGACTGGTAGGTAAGTGTTTTGTTGCGTTTTTTAGTTGTTGCCTGCTAGCTATGTTAGTTGCTAACCTTAGTGTGTTCAATGTTTAAGCTAGCTAACACAGCTACTTAGCTAGCTTGCTAACATATTCTGTATTCTGACTTTGTACTCAAAGGAATCTAATGATAGCATCATGTAGCTACACTGCATGAACCCCCCCAAGATGCCCAAGGCTGGAGCCTGGGCTCAGCCAGTCTTTCACGTAACAACAGAATGCAGCACATGACTGAAGAGAGAAGAGACAACCAACCTGCTAGTTGCAGCATCAACACGACCCTCTGGAAAGACCGTGGAGAGTGGAAAAGCAGTTTGGCAGTTAGCAGCAGTTACAGTAGAAGTTACAGTAGGAATTACAGCAGCAGTTACAGCAGCAGTTACAGTAGCAGTTACAGTAGCAGTTACAGCAGCAGTTACAGCAGCAGTTACAGTAGCAGTTACAGTTACAGTAGCAGTTACAGCAGCAGTTACAGCAGCAGTTACAGCAGCAGTTACAGCAGCAGTTACAGCAGCAGTTACAGTAGGAATTACAGCAGCAGTTATCGTTACAGCAGCAGTTACAGCAGCAGTTACAGCAGCAGTTACAGTAGCAGTTACAGCAGCAGTTACAGTTACAGCAGCAGTTACAGCAGCAGTTACAGCAGCAGTTACAGCAGCAGTTACAGTAGCAGTTACAGTAGCAGTTACAGCAGCAGTTACAGTAGCAGTTACAGTAGCAGTTACAGCAGCAGTTACAGCAGCAGTTACAGTTACAGTAGCAGTTACAGTAGCAGTTACAGCAGCAGTTACAGTTACAGTAGCAGTTACAGTAGCAGTTACAGCAGCAGTTACAGTTACAGCAGCAGTTACAGTAGCAGTTACAGCAGCAGTTACAGTTACAGTAGCAGTTACAGTAGCAGTTGCAGCAGTTACAGTTACAGTTACAGTAGCAGTTACAGTAGCAGTTACAGCAGCAGTTACAGTAGCAGTTACAGTAGCAGTTACAGCAGCAGTTACAGTAGCAGTTACAGTAGCAGTTACAGCAGCAGTTACAGTAGCAGTTACAGCAGCAGTTACAGTTACAGTAGCAGTTACAGTAGAAGTTACAGCAGCAGTTACAGCAGCAGTTACAGTAGCAGTTACAGCAGCAGTTACAGTAGAAGTTACAGCAGCAGTTACAGTAGAAGTTACAGCAGCAGTTACAACAGCAGTTACAGTAGCAGTTACAGTAGCAGTTACAGCAGCAGTTACAGCAGCAGTTACAGTTACAGCAGCAGTTACAGTAGCAGTTACAGTAGAAGTTGCAGTTACAGCAGCAGTTACAGCAGCAGTTACAGTAGCAGTTACAGTAGCGTTACAGCAGCAGTTACAGTAGCAGTTACAGCAGCAGTTACAGTTACAGTTACAGCAGCAGTTACAGTAGAAGTTACAGTAGCAGTTACAGCAGCAGTTACAGTTACAGTAGCAGTTACAGTAGCAGTTACAGCAGCAGTTACAGTTACAGTAGCAGTTACAGCAGCAGTTACAGCAGCAGTTACAGTTACAGTAGCAGTTACAGCAGCAGTTACAGTAGAAGTTACAGCAGCAGTTACAGTAGAAGTTGCAGTTACAGTAGCAGTTACAGCAGCAGTTACAGTAGCAGTTACAGTAGAAGTTGCAGTTACAGTAGCAGTTACAGCAGCAGTTACAGCAGCAGTTACAGCAGCAGTTACAGCAGCAGTTACAGCAGCAGTTACAGTAGCAGTTACAGCAGCAGTTACCGTTACAGTTACAGTTACAGCAGCAGTTACAGTAGAAGTTACAGTAGCAGTTACAGCAGCAGTTACAGCAGCAGTTACAGTTACAGTAGCAGTTACAGCAGCAGTTACAGCAGCAGTTACAGTTACAGTAGCAGTTACAGTAGCAGTTACAGCAGCAGTTACAGTAGAAGTTACAGCAGCAGTTACAGTAGAAGTTGCAGTTACAGTAGCAGTTACAGCAGCAGTTACAGCAGCAGTTACAGTAGAAGTTACAGCAGCAGTTACAGTAGCAGTTACAGCAGCAGTTACAGTAGCAGTTACAGCAGCAGTTACAGCAGCAGTTACAGTAGCAGTTACAGCAGCAGTTACAGTTACAGTAGCAGTTACAGCAGCAGTTACAGCAGCAGTTAGTTACAGTAGAAGTTACAGCAGCAGTTACAGTAGCAGTTACAGTAGCAGTTACAGCAGCAGTTACAGTTACAGTAGCAGTTACAGCAGCAGTTACAGCAGCAGTTACAGTTACAGTAGAAGTTACAGCAGCAGTTACAGTAGAAGTTGCAGTTACAGCAGCAGTTACAGCAGCAGTTACAGTTACAGTAGAAGTTACAGCAGCAGTTACAGTAGAAGTTACAGCAGCAGTTACAGTAGAAGTTGCAGTTACAGCAGCAGTTACAGTAGAAGTTGCAGTTACAGCAGCAGTTACAGCAGCAGTTACAGTTACAGTAGCAGTTACAGCAGCAGTTACAGTAGCAGTTACAGCAGCAGTTACAGTAGCAGTTACAGCAGCAGTTACAGTTACAGTAGCAGTTACAGCAGCAGTTACAGTAGCAGTTACAGCAGCAGTTACAGTTACAGTAGCAGTTACAGCAGCAGTTACAGTAGAAGTTACAGCAGCAGTTACAGTAGAAGTTACAGCAGCAGTTACAGCAGCAGTTACAGTTACAGTAGCAGTTACAGTAGCAGTTACAGCAGCAGTTACAGTAGCAGTTACAGTAGCAGTTACAGTAGAAGTTACAGTAGCAGTTACAGTAGCGTTACAGTAGCAGTTACAGCAGCAGTTACAGCAGCAGTTACAGTAGCAGTTACAGTAGCAGTTACAGCAGCAGTTACAGCAGCAGTTACAGCAGCAGTTACAGTAGCAGTTACAGCAGCAGTTACAGCAGCAGTTACAGTAGCAGTTACAGTAGCAGTTACAGTAGCAGTTACAGTAGCAGTTACAGCAGCAGTTACAGTAGCAGTTACAGCAGCAGTTACAGTTACAGTAGCAGTTACAGTAGCAGTTACAGCAGCAGTTACAGCAGCAGTTACAGTAGAAGTTACAGCAGCAGTTACAGTAGAAGTTGCAGTTACAGTTACAGCAGCAGTTACAGTTACAGTAGAAGTTACAGCAGCAGTTACAGTAGCAGTTACAGTAGCAGTTACAGCAGCAGTTACAGTAGCAGTTACAGCAGCAGTTACAGTTACAGTAGCAGTTACAGCAGCAGTTACAGCAGCAGTTACAGTTACAGTAGAAGTTACAGCAGCAGTTACAGTAGCAGTTACAGTAGCAGTTACAGTAGCAGTTACAGCAGCAGTTACAGCAGCAGTTACAGCAGCAGTTACAGTTACAGTAGAAGTTACAGCAGCAGTTACAGTAGAAGTTACAGCAGCAGTTACAGTAGAAGTTGCAGTTACAGCAGCAGTTACAGTAGCAGTTACAGCAGCAGTTACAGTAGCAGTTACAGCAGCAGTTACAGTAGCAGTTACAGCAGCAGTTACAGCAGCAGTTACAGTAGAAGTTACAGCAGCAGTTACAGTTACAGTAGCAGTTACAGCAGCAGTTACAGCAGCAGTTACAGTTACAGTAGCAGTTACAGTAGAAGTTACAGCAGCAGTTACAGTAGAAGTTACAGCAGCAGTTACAGCAGCAGTTACAGTTACAGTAGCAGTTACAGCAGCAGTTACAGTAGCAGTTACAGTAGCAGTTACAGCAGCAGTTACAGTAGCAGTTACAGTAGAAGTTACAGTTACAGTTACAGTAGCAGTTACAGTAGCAGTTACAGTAGCAGTTACAGTAGCAGTTACAGTAGCAGTTACAGCAGCAGTTACAGCAGCAGTTACAGCAGCAGTTACAGTTACAGTAGCAGTTACAGCAGCAGTTACAGCAGCAGTTACAGTTACAGCAGCAGTTACAGCAGCAGTTACAGTAGCAGTTACAGCAGCAGTTACAGTAGCAGTTACAGCAGCAGTTACAGCAGCAGTTACAGCAGCAGTTACAGCAGCAGTTACAGTAGCAGTTACAGCAGCAGTTACAGCAGCAGTTACAGTAGCAGTTACAGCAGCAGTTACAGTAGCAGTTACAGCAGCAGTTACAGTAGCAGTTACAGCAGCAGTTACAGCAGCAGTTACAGTTACAGTAGCAGTTACAGCAGCAGTTACAGCAGCAGTTACAGTAGCAGTTACAGCAGCAGTTACAGCAGCAGTTACAGTTACAGTAGAAGTTACAGCAGCAGTTACAGTAGAAGTTGCAGTTACAGCAGCAGTTACAGTAGCAGTTACAGCAGCAGTTACAGTAGCAGTTACAGCAGCAGTTACAGCAGCAGTTACAGTAGCAGTTACAGCAGCAGTTACAGTTACAGTAGAAGTTACAGCAGCAGTTACAGCAGCAGTTACAGTTACAGTAGCAGTTACAGCAGCAGTTACAGTAGAAGTTACAGCAGCAGTTACAGCAGCAGTTACAGTTACAGCAGCAGTTACAGCAGCAGTTACAGTAGAAGTTACAGCAGCAGTTACAGTAGAAGTTACAGCAGCAGTTACAGCAGCAGTTACAGTTACAGTAGCAGTTACAGTAGCAGTTACAGTAGCAGTTACAGTAGCAGTTACAGCAGCAGTTACAGTAGCAGTTACAGTAGCAGTTACAGCAGCAGTTACAGTTACAGTAGCAGTTACAGTTACAGTAGCAGTTACAGCAGCAGTTACAG
This sequence comes from Coregonus lavaretus, assembly GCF_964263955.1. Classification (NCBI taxonomy): domain Eukaryota; kingdom Metazoa; phylum Chordata; class Actinopteri; order Salmoniformes; family Salmonidae; genus Coregonus; species Coregonus lavaretus. Next base: position 53,685 of record NW_028159960.1, read on the forward strand.
CAGCAGTTACAGTTACAGTAGCAGTTACAGCAGCAGTTACAGTAGCAGTTACATCAGCAGTTACAGTAGCAGTTACAGTAGCAGTTACAGCAGCAGTTACAGCAGCAGTTACAGTAGCAGTTACAGTAGCAGTTACAGCAGCAGTTACAGTAGCAGTTACAGCAGCAGTTACAGCAGCAGTTACAGCAGCAGTTACAGTAGCAGTTACAGCAGCAGTTACAGTTACAGTAGCAGTTACAGCAGCAGTTACAGTTACAGTAGCAGTTACAGCAGCAGTTACAGCAGCAGTTACAGTAGCAGTTACAGCAGCAGTTACAGCAGCAGTTACAGTTACAGTAGCAGTTACAGCAGCAGTTACAGCAGCAGTTACAGCAGCAGTTACAGTAGCAGTTACAGTAGCAGTTACAGTAGCAGTTACAGCAGCAGTTACAGTAGCAGTTACAGCAGCAGTTACAGTTACAGCAGCAGTTACAGCAGCAGTTACAGCAGCAGTTACAGCAGCAGTTACAGCAGCAGTTACAGTAGCAGTTACAGCAGCAGTTACAGTAGCAGTTACAGTAGCAGTTACAGCAGCAGTTACAGCAGCAGTTACAGTAGAAGTTGCAGTTACAGTAGAAGTGCGTCCCCTGAACGACAACGGAGAGGTAGGTGAGAAGTCTGGAGACGGAGGTGAAAAGGTGATGAAGCGTACATCGTGAGCTGTAACTGAAAAACAACTGGCGTTTGGAAAGTTTGAGGTGAGGGAGAAAGTGTGGCGGAACAAGAATTGTTAGCATTGTTAAGTATCTTGCTACAGTGGCTGGATCGAGTTCTCCGTTAGCTAGCCAGAAAATGGTTGAGCAACATTAGCTAACTTAGCTGATCAAATAATTGAGTTTATGGTGTGAAAATAAGCTGGCTAACAAAGTCAGACAGCTAGCTAGCTAACGTTATAGCATCAGATGAGGTAACGTTAGCGCGAGGAACCAATTAGCTATAGTATTAACTGGTATACGACTCCTTGCCCTTCCTCAAGCTAGTTGCACACTGGACCCTGGCAATCTGTGTGAAATGTTAACTAGTTAGCTAGCTAACGAACTAACCATCTATGAACTAATGTTTTCCCTCTGTGTGGTTAATTTTCAGAATGAGAGAATTAGGTGGAAATGAGGCGTTGCTTGTTAAACAAGTGGATTCAGGGATGAAGTGTAGCTGGAGCCGGGCCTGGTTTAAGATGGATGCCACTATAGAGGTGGGCCTGGTTTAAGATGGATGCCACTATAGAGGTGGGCCTGGTTTAAGATGGATGCCACTATAGAGCTGGGCCTGGTTTAAGATGGATGCCACTATAGAGCTGGGCCTGGTTTAAGATGGATGCCACTATAGAGGTGGGCCTGGTTTAAGATGGATGCCACTATAGAGGTGGGCCTGGTTTAAGATGGATGCCACTATAGAGCCGGGCCTGGTTTAAGATGGATGCCACTATAGAGGTGGGCCTGGTTTAAGATGGATGCCACTATAGAGCCGGGCCTGGTTTAAGATGGATGCCACTATAGAGGTGGGCCTGGTTTAAGATGGATGCCACTATAGAGGTGGGCCTGGTTTAAGATGGATGCCACTATAGAGGTGGGCCTGGTTTAAGATGGATGCCACTATAGAGCTGGGCCTGGTTTAAGATGGATGCCACTATAGAGGTGGGCCTGGTTTAAGATGGATGCCACTATAGAGGTAGGCCTGGTTTAAGATGGATGCCACTATAGAGGTGGGCCTGGTTTAAGATGGATGCCACTATAGAGGTGGGCCTGGTTTAAGATGGATGCCACTATAGAGGTGGGCCTGGTTTAAGATGGATGCCACTATAGAGCTGGGCCTGGTTTAAGATGGATGCCACTATAGAGCCGGGCCTGGTTTAAGATGGATGCCACTATAGAGGTGGGCCTGGTTTAAGATGGATGCCACTATAGAGGTGGGCCTGGTTTAAGATGGATGCCACTATAGAGCCGGGCCTGGTTTAAGATGGATGCCACTATAGAGGTGGGCCTGGTTTAAGATGGATGCCACTATAGAGGTGGGCCTGGTTTAAGATGGACGCCACTATAGAGCTGGGCCTGGTTTAAGATGGATGCCACTATAGAGGTGGGCCTGGTTTAAGATGGATGCCACTATAGAGGTGGGCCTGGTTTAAGATGGATGCCACTATAGAGCCGGGCCTGGTTTAAGATGGATGCCACTATAGAGGTGAAAGGAACACCACACACTCTCCCTCTTTCTCACTTTATCAATACGGTGGATAAAAAGAGGTGTGGCAGGCGTACTCTCTGAAAGAGGTGTGGCAGGCGTACTCTCTGAAAGGGGTGTGCCAGGCGTACTCTCTGAAAGGGGTGTGCCAGGCGTACTCTCTGAAAGGGGTGTGGCAGGCGTACTCTCTGAAAGGGGTGTGGCAGGCGTACTCTGAAAGGGGTGTGCCAGGCGTACTCTCTGAAAGGGGTGTGGCAGGCGTACTCTCTGAAAGGGGTGTGGCAGGCGTACTCTCTGAAAGGGGTGTGGCAGGCGTACTCTCTGAAAGGGGTGTGGCAGGCGTACTCTCTGAAAGGGGTGTGGCAGGCGTACTCTCTGAAAGGGGTGTGGCAGGCGTACTCTCTGAAAGGGGTGTGGCAGGCGTACTCTCTGAAAGGGGTGTGCCAGGCGTACTCTCTGAAAGGGGTGTGGCAGGCGTACTCTCTGAAAGGGGTGTGCCAGGCGTACTCTCTGAAAGGGGTGTGGCAGGCGTACTCTCTGAAAGGGGTGTGGCAGGCGTACTCTCTGAAAGGGGTGTGCCAGGCGTACTCTCTGAAAGGGGGTATGCCAGGCGTGCTCTCTGAAAGAGATCAGTTATGCCAACAGAGGGTCTCATGCTCTGCTGCTGACACATTGTAGAACAGATGTCCACAGGCAGAAAGTGTACGATGTAATAATGAGCAGTGTAGCCCAACGATATGTAATAATGAGCAGTGTAGCCCAACGATATGTAATAATGAGCAGTGTAGCCCAACGATATGTAATAATGAGCAGTGTAGCCCAACGATATGTAATAATGAGCAGTGTAGCCCAACGATATGTAATAATGAGCAGTGTAGCCCAACGATATGTAATAATGAGCAGTGTAGCCCAACGATATGTAATAATGAGCAGTGTAGCCCAACGATATGTAATAATGAGCAGTGTAGCCCAACGATATGTAATAATGAGCAGTGTAGCCCAACGATATGTAATAATGAGCAGTGTAGCCCAACGATATGTAATAATGAGCAGTGTAGCCCAACGATATGTAATAATGAGCAGTGTAGCCCAACGATATGTAATAATGAGCAGTGTAGCCCAACGATATGTAATAATGAGCAGTGTAGCCCAACGATATGTAATAATGAGCAGTGTAGCCCAACGATATGTAATAATGAGCAGTGTAGCCCAACGATATGTAATAATGAGCAGTGTAGCCCAACGATATGTAATAATGAGCAGTGTAGCCCAACGATATGTAATAATGAGCAGTGTAGCCCAACGATATGTAATAATGAGCAGTGTAGCCCAACGATATGTAATAATGAGCAGTGTAGCCCAACGATATGTAATAATGAGCAGTGTAGCCCAACGATATGTAATAATGAGCAGTGTAGCCCAACGATATGTAATAATGAGCAGTGTAGCCCAACGATATGTAATAATGAGCAGTGTAGCCCAACGATATGTAATAATGAGCAGTGTAGCCCAACGATATGTAATAATGAGCAGTGTAGCCCAACGATATGTAATAATGAGCAGTGTAGCCCAACGATATGTAATAATGAGCAGTGTAGCCCAACGATATGTAATAATGAGCAGTGTAGCCCAACGATATGTAATAATGAGCAGTGTAGCCCAACGATATTGCTTTTGTTGTGTTGAACTTGACATACTGTAAGACTTTTTGTGTGAGTGAAGGGGGATTATTTTATTTTTTACTCAGTGAACGTTATTTCTGCACACGTAGCCTTGTGCACTTGATCGATGTCTACTTTAGTGGCCACTAAAATAGAATGCCTGTTTGTTTCATTATATTTCTACTTTAAGATTGTTTTTCCCCAAGTGTAATATTTAGATGTGTGTGGTCACAAGCGTTCTATTATAAAGGCTGTCATGGCTAACTGCAATATTAGTGTATTGTTTTTTTCTCTAGACTTGAGTGTCATTTGCAGTAAAGTCCAGGCGACAAATAACATTGGATTGATTTCTTTAAACATTTTAGCTGTGAGTTTGGATCACATTAAACACTTTTTATTTTACACACAGGGACTGATCATGTAGATTATATTCTTGGTTGTTTAATTAGTTTAACAGTTAAAACCTGTATTTCAAGAATGTGGTCATCTGTAGCTCAACTGGTAGAGCACGGCGCTTGTAACGCCAGGGTAGTGGGTTCGATCCCCGGGACCACCCATACGTAAAAATGTATGCGCACATGACTGTAAGTCGCTTTGGATAAAAGCGTCTGCTAAATGGCATATTATTATATTAAGAAGGGATCCAGCCTAAAATGGGCCCTCACCAGTTTGCGTCCCTGTGCGTTACAGCCTTATTGTAAAATGGATTCAATTGTTTTTTTTCCCCCCTCATCAAATCTACACACAATACCCCATAATTGTCACGACTTCGGCCAAGGCTGCCTCCCCTCCTTGTTCGGGCAGGCTTCGGCGTTCGTCGTCACCGGAATACTAACCACTGCCGCCCCAATCATCATCATCATCACGATTGTCTTGTCTTGTCAATCACACACACCTGGTTCTAATCCCCTCATTAGTCTGTGTATAAGTGTTCCCTCTGCCCCCTTGTCCTTGTGGGTGATCATTAGTCCGTGTATAAGTGTTCCCTCTGACCCCTTGTCCTTGTGGGTGATCATTAGTCTGTGTATAAGTGTTCCCTCTGCCCCCCTTGTCCTTGTGGGTGATCATTAGTCCGTGTATAAGTGTTCCCTCTGCCCCCCTTGTCCTTGTGGGTGATCATTAGTCTGTGTATAAGTGTTCCCTCTGCCCCCCTTGTCCTTGTGGGTGATCATTAGTCCGTGTATAAGTGTTCCCTCTGCCCCCCTTGTCCTTGTGGGTGATCATTAGTCCGTGTATAAGTGTTCCCTCTGCCCCCCTTGTCCTTGTGGGTGATCATTAGTCCGTGTATAAGTGTTCCCTCTGCCCCCCTTGTCCTTGTGGGTGATTGTTTATTGTGGAGGTTAGTGGAGCTCCTGTGTTTTGTTCGACGGGAGTATTTCCCGTGTGCCTTGTATTTTCCAGTGCACCTGTTTTGTGCCCTGGAGTGTGTTTGACGCAGTTCTGCGTAAACCTGTATTTTGCGGATTAAAGCCTGTTATTCTGTGATTTACCCTCCTGCGCCTGACTCCTTCAACACCACCTTATCACAATCATGACAAAGCAAAAAACTGGTTTGTTGACATTTTTACAAATTTATAAAAAATAAACTGAAATATCACATTTACGTAATTATTCAGACCCTTTACTCAGTCCTTTTTGAAGCACCTTTGGCAGCGATTACAGCCTCGAGTCTTCTTGGGTATGACCCTACAAGCTTGGCACACCTGTATTTGGGGAGTTTCTCCCATTCTTCTCTGCAGATCCTCTCAAGTTCTGTCAGGTTGGATGGGGAGCGTCGCTGCACAGCTATTTTCAGGTCTCTCCAGAGATGTTTGATCGGGTTCAAGTCTGGGCTCTGGCTGGGCCACTCAAGGACATTCAGAGACTTGTCCCGAAGCCACTCCTGCGTTGTCTTGGCTGTGTGCTTAGGGTCGTTGTCCTGTTGGAAGGTGAACCTTCGCCCCAGTCTGAGGTCCTGAGCGCTTTGAAGCTGGGTTTTCATCAAGGATCTCTCTGTACTTTGCTCCATTCATCTTTGCCTCGATCCTGACTAGTCTCCTAGTCCCTGCCGCTGAAAAACATCCCCACAGCATGATGCTGCCACCACCATGCTTCACCGTAGGGATGGTGCCAGGTTTCCTCCAGACGTGATGCTTGGCATTCAGGCCAAAGAGTTCAAACTTGGTTTCATCAGACCAGAGAATCTTGTTTCTCATGGTCTGAGAGTCTTTAGGTGCCTTTTGGCAAACTCCTAGCGGGCTGTCATGTGCCTTTTACTGAGGAGTGGCTTCCGTCTGGCCACTCTACCATAAAGGCCTGATTGGTGGAGTGCTGCAGAGACGGTTGTCCTTCTGGAAGGTTCTCCCATCTCCACAGAGGAACTCTAGAGCTCTGTCAGAGTGACCATCGGATTCTTGGTCACCTACCTTACCAAGGCCCTTCTCCCACGATTGGTCAGTTTGGCCGGGCGGCCAGCTCTAGGAAGAGTCTTGGGGGTTCCAAACTTCTTCCATTTAAGAATGATGGAGGCCACTGTGTTCTTGGGGGCCTTCAATGCTGCAGAAATTTGTTGGTACCCTTCCCCAGATCTGTGCCTCGACACAATCCTGTCTCGGAGCTCTACGGACAATTCCTTCAACCTCATGGCTTGGTTTTTGCTCTGACGTGCACTGTCAACTGTGGGACCTTATATAGACAGGTGTGTGCCTTTCCAAATCATGTCCAATCAATTGAATTTACCACAGGTGGACTCCAATCAAGTTGTAGAAACATCTCACGGATGATCAATGGAAACAGGATGCACCTGAGCTCAATTATCGAGTCTCATAGCAAAGGGTCTGAATACTTATGTAAATAAGGTATTTCTGTTTTTTATTTTTAATAAATTAGCAAACATTTCTAAAAACCTGTTTTCGCTTCATCATTATTGGGTATTGTGTGTAGATAGCTGAGGATTTTTTTGTTTTAATCCATTTTAGAATAAGGCTGTAACGTTACAAAATGTGGAAAACGTCAAGGGGTCTGAATACTTTCTGAAGGCACTGTATAGTGTTTTCTACTCCAGACTACATTATATGTACCTCTCTCTCTCTCTCTCTCTCTCTCTCTCTGTCTCTGTCTCTGTCTCTATCTATCTATCTATCTAATAGTGTTGCCTATTCCAGACTATATTATTTGACTAATGCTCCAGATTAATCATTCATTATCGCAAAAATGGAAACGATGTGTGCATTTTCCTCTAGTGCTGTAGCTGAAGGGGCACTAAGTATTTGAAAGATTAATTAGGATTCTATCTATCTATCTATCTATCTATCTATCTATCTATCTATCTATCTATCTATCTATCTATCTATCTATCTGTCTATCTACTCTGGTGCGTACAACAAAGGAAAAGTGCTAAATGCATATTCATCTGTAGACCTTGCCATTCATATTTTAAAGTCCGCCTGACTCTGAACTGGAGTGAATGCTGAACTCTTCTATCTATCTATCTCTCTATATATCTCTATCTATATATCTCTATCTATATATCTCTATCTATATATCTCTATCTATATATCTCTATCTATATATCTCTATCTATATATCTCTATCTATATATCTCTCTCTCTCTCTCTCTCTCTCTCTCTCTCTCTCTCTCTCTCTCTCTCTCTCTCTCTCTCTCTCTCTCTCTCTCTCTCTCTCTCTCTCTCTCTCTCTCTCTCTCTCTCTCTCTCTCCTCTCTCTCTCTCTCTCTCTCTCTCTCTCTCTCTCTCTCTCTCTCTCTCTCTCTCTCTCTCTCTCTCTCTCTCTCTCTCTCTCTCTCCTCTCTCTCTCTCTCTCTCTCTCTCTCTCTCTCTCTCTCTCTCTCTCTCTCTCTCTCTCTCTCTCTCTGACTCTGAACTGTAGTGAATGCTGAACTCTTCTAGAAATACACATGTTCATGTAGATTGCAGACCTTATAATGATAATGTCATTGTAGCTTTAAAGGTCTACATATGTTAACCCCCTCTCTAGTCTTGGTCTAGTGACCAGTATAAGTTGTGGTTCTGAATCATACCCTGTCATTAGGGTTATAATCATAGACTACTGGAATCTGAACGTTACTAGAAGCAGGATAAGTTGTGGTTCTGAATCATACCCTGTCATTAGGGTTATAATCATAGACTACTGGAATCTGAACGTTACTAGAAGCAGGATAAGTTGTGGTTCTGAATCATACCCTGTCATTAGGGTTATAATCATAGACTACTGGAATCTGAACGTTACTAGAGCACAGTATAAGTTGTGGTTCTGAATCATACCCTGTCATTAGGGTTATAATCATAGACTACTGGAATCTGAACGTTACTAGAAGCAGGATAAGTTGTGGTTCTGAATCATACCCTGTCATTAGGGTTATAATCATAGACTACTGGAATCTGAACGTTACTAGAGCACAGTATAAGTTGTGGTTCTGAATCATACCCTGTCATTAGGGTTATAATCATAGACTACTGGAATCTGAACGTTACTAGAGCACAGTATAAGTTGTGGTTCTGAATCATACCCTGTCATTAGGGTTATAATCATAGACTACTGGAATCTGAACGTTACTAGAAGCAGGATAAGTTGTGGTTCTGAATCATACCCTGTCATTAGGGTTCTAATCATAGACTACTGGAATCTGAACGTTACTAGTGCACAGTATAAGTTGTGGTTCTGAATCATACCCTGTCATTAGGGTTATAATCATAGACTACTGGAATCTGAACGTTACTAGAAGCAGGATAAGTTATGGTTCTGAATCATACCCTGTCATTAGGGTTATAATCAAAGGCTACTGGAATCTGAACGTTACTAGAAGCAGGATAAAACATGCATGGAGCAGCTCTGGGGTTAATGCTGCATTTGGGGGATAACGTCTAATATTATTTTCTAGAGTTTTAGTGATAAACATCATGTTTTTTTAAAAATCAAAGACATGCCAAATAGATAGACATGTTAATCACTATCTAACAGACACTTTGTAGCTCTAGATGACATGCCAAATAGATAGACATGTTAATCACTATTTAACAGACACGTTTTAGCTCTAGATGCTACCTATGAGCCTACATTTTCCCCCCATTTGTTCCAAGAAAATATTGAAATATTCTTACCCCATCATGTATTCTTATTCAAATATTAAATTGTTTATATTTAATAAAATATTGATAAAAAACCTGCGGGCTTTGGTAAACCGAAATGGCGGTTACTTGCAAAAGCGTGGTAATAGGACATTTACTAGACTATTCTCCACATGAACAACAGATACTGTATATTGGTGTATCCAAAATGATCACTGTCACAGCCCGTATACACTACTGGCGAACCTGTGCGGTGAAACACCGCTTTCCATTCATGTTCAATGGAAGGAAAGCGTTGAGAAGCGGAGTGGGCGGTGGGACCGTTGGGTTGCGGAGTGGGCGGTGGACCGTTGGGTTGCGGAGTGGGCGGTGGGACCGTTGGGTTGCGGAGTGGGCGGTGGACCGTTGGGTTGCGGAGTGGGCGGTGGACCGTTGGGTTGCGGAGTGGGCGGTGGACCGTTGGGTTGCGGAGTGGGCGGTGGACCGTTGGGTTGCGGAGTGGGCGGTGGACCGTTGAGAAGCGGAGTGGGCGGTGGGACCGTTGGGTTGCGCGAACGAGGCGGTGAAAAAGGACCGCATTTCCCAACTTTATGCAAATCACCAGCAGCGACCACTGGGCGATGACCAATCATATCGAGTGGTTCCCATGACGAATTTGAAACTTTGCGACCCAATGTTGGAGACTTTCTTTAGCAAAGATGGCTGACAAAAATACTAGGATGGAAGCAAATGTTAGGAATTATAATGAATCATGCAACAAATGTACAGTTGAGAGGAATATGTTAGTTAATGTAGAGACAAACGATTATGCATATTTTTTTTGGGTCATGAAGTTAATTTACGAAAATTGCTACTTAGCAAGGTAGCTGACTAGCTAACATTAGCCAGCTAGCTACCTAGCTTTATGGGCGTTGTGATGAGTATGACATTGTAATTCTGGTTGTTTTAATGTTTTAGGGACTCCTGAGAAAACCAGTAAACCAGGCTGTGGTCTTGTGAAACACCGTATGTAAAGATTCGAGCTAGCTAAAGCATTTCCTACAAATTGAATGTACAGTTTAAGATTGCCTTGCTGATATTTCCCATGCAATACAGCTGAAGTAACGTAGCTAGCTAACTATTTTCTTGCTTATTGTGTAGTGGAGGATACAAATACCTGTATGCCTATGGATGAATAGCTAGCTATGTAGCCGATCTGTGTACGGGACCCTAAAACGTTTGGCATAAATATTAGTTCAGAACCTAGCTATGAACCTCAGCTATCATAGCCGGTTGTATCGACTTCAAGACAGTCTGAATGGCATTAATAAAGCCTATGGATTGAGTAGAATATAACATAACTTTATTGTTCCAAGGATGCAAGTCGTACATACATGTAGTTATTACCAAGCATGAGTTCCCCACATGTGTAGCCTGTACATTCACTGATCATGTACTCTACTTTGGCAAATAAAGGTGCTGTCCAGGTATGAATGTCTGTGAGACGTTATTTTTTCAGTCATATCCAATACCAGGAGTATCAAACTCCAGTCTCTGAATGATGCTGTGTCTGCATTTATGTATTACAATTATACACTTCAACAGTGTTTACCAATCCTGGTCCTGGGACATCATTGGTTACACATTGTAACTCTGCAGTAGACTAGAACACATTATTTAACTAGTTAAAGGCTGATTTGTAATTCATATATACAGAAACAGAATTTAAAAACAGTACACTACACTTCCTATGCATCATGTAAATACTCTAAAACAGGTGCACCTCAATATCTAATTTCCTTATGTAAATAAGGTATTTATGTTTTTTATTTTTTATAAATGTGCAAACATTTCTAAAAACCTGTTTTCGCTTTGTCATTATGGGGTATTGTGTGTAGATTGAGGAGGGAGAAAAAAAAACAATTTAATCCATTTTAGAATAAAGCTGTAACGTAACAAAATGTGGAAAAAGTCAAGAGGTCTGAAAACTTACTGAATGCACTTAAAATACAAGTTCAATCTGTACTTCAATGCACATCTGGTGTGCATTATAAAACCAGAGGAAGAAAGAGGAGGTGGGGAGAGAGGTGGGAGGAAGAGGAGGTGGGGAGAGAGGTGGGAGGAAGAGGAGGTGGGGAGAGAGGTGGGAGGAAGAGGAGGTGGGGAGAGAGGTGGGAGGAAGAGGAGGTGGGGAGAGAGGTGGGAGGAAGAGGAGGTGGGGAGAGAGGTGTGAGAGTGTCAAAGACAGACAGGGAACGAGGTGAGAACAGAGGAGCAGGGAAGACAGACAGGGAACGAGATGAGAACAGAGGAGCAGGGAAGACAGACAGGGAAGGAGATGAGAACAGAGGAGCAGGGAAGACAGACAGGGAACGAGGTGAGAACAGAGGAGCAGGGAAGACAGACAGGGAAGGAGATGAGAACAGAGGAGCAGGGAAGACAGACAGGGAAGGAGATGAGAACAGAGGAGCAGGGAAGACAGACAGGGAACGAGGTGAGAACAGAGGAGCAGGGAAGACAGACAGGGAAGGAGATGAGAACAGAGGAGCAGGGAAGACAGACAGGGAAGGAGATGAGAACAGAGGAGCAGGGAAGACAGACAGGGAACGAGATGAGAACAGAGGAGCAGGGAAGACAGACAGGGAACGAGATGAGAACAGAGGAGCAGGGAAGACAGACAGGGAAGGATATGAGAACAGAGGAGCAGGGAAGACAGACAGGGAACGAGGTAAGAACAGAGGAGCAGGGAAGACAGACAGGGAACGAGATGAGAACAGAGGAGCAGGGAAGACAGACAGGGAAGGAGATGAGAACAGAGGAGCAGGGAAGACAGACAGGGAAGGAGATGAGAACAGAGGAGCAGGGAAGACTGACAGGGAAGGAGATGAGAACAGAGGAGCAGGGAAGACAGACAGGGAAGGAGGTGATAACAGAGGAGCAGGGAAGACAGACAGGGAAGGAGATGAGAACAGAGGAGCAGGGAAGACAGACAGGGAAGGAGGTGAGAACAGAGGAGCAGGGAAGACAGACAGGGAAGGAGATGAGAACAGAGGAGCAGGGAAGACAGACAGGGAAGGAGGTGAGAACAGAGGAGCAGGGAAGACAGACAGGGAAGGAGGTGAGAACAGAGGAGCAGGGAAGACAGACAGGGAAGGAGATGAGAACAGAGGAGCAGGGAAGACAGACAGGGAAGGAGGTGAGAACAGAGGAGCAGGGAAGACAGACAGGGAAGGAGATGAGAACAGAGGAGCAGGGAAGACTGACAGGGAAGGAGATGAGAACAGAGGAGCAGGGAAGACAGACAGGGAAGGAGGTGATAACAGAGGAGCAGGGAAGACAGACAGGGAAGGAGATGAGAACAGAGGAGCAGGGAAGACAGACAGGGAAGGAGGTGAGAACAGAGGAGCAGGGAAGACAGACAGGGAAGGAGGTAAGAACAGAGGAGCAGGGAAGACAGACAGGGAAGGAGATGAGAACAGAGGAGCAGGGAAGACAGACAGGGAACGAGGTAAGAACAGAGGAGCAGGGAAGACAGACAGGGAAGGAGGTGAGAACAGAGGAGCAGGGAAGACAGACAGGGAAGGAGATGAGAACAGAGGAGCAGGGAAGACAGACAGGGAAGGAGATGAGAACAGAGGAGCAGGGAAGACAGACAGGGAAGGAGGTGAGAACAGAGGAGCAGGGAAGACAGACAGGGAAGGAGGTGAGAACAGAGGAGCAGGGAAGACAGACAGGGAACAAGGTAAGAACAGAGGAGCAGGGAAGACGGACAGGGAAGGAGATGAGAACAGAGGAGCAGGGAAGACAGACAGGGAACGAGGTAAGAACAGAGGAGCAGGGAAGACAGACAGGGAAGGAGGTGAGAACAGAGGAGCAGGGAAGACAGACAGGGAAGGAGATGAGAACAGAGGAGCAGGGAAGACAGACAGGGAAGGAGGTGAGAACAGAGGAGCAGGGAAGACAGACAGGGAAGGAGGTGAGAACAGAGGAGCAGGGAAGACAGACAGGGAAGGAGGTGAGAACAGAGGAGCAGGGAAGACAGACAGGGAAGGAGATGAGAACAGAGGAGCAGGGAAGACAGACAGGGAAGGAGGTGAGAACAGAGGAACAGGGAAGACAGACAGGAAAGGAGGTGAGAACAGAGGAGCAGGGAAGACAGACAGGGAAGGAGATGAGAACAGAGGAGCAGGGAAGACAGACAGGGAAGGAGATGAGAACAGAGGAGCAGGGAAGACAGACAGGGAAGGAGGTGATAACAGAGGAGCAGGGAAGACAGACAGGGAAGGAGATGAGAACAGAGGAGCAGGGAAGACAGACAGGGAAGGAGGTGAGAACAGAGGAGCAGGGAAGACAGACAGGGAAGGAGGTAAGAACAGAGGAGCAGGGAAGACAGACAGGGAAGGAGATGAGAACAGAGGAGCAGGGAAGACAGACAGGGAACGAGGTAAGAACAGAGGAGCAGGGAAGACAGACAGGGAAGGAGGTGAGAACAGAGGTGCAGGGAAGACAGACAGGGAAGGAGATGAGAACAGAGGAGCAGGGAAGACAGACAGGGAAGGAGATGAGAACAGAGGAGCAGGGAAGACAGACAGGGAAGGAGGTGAGAACAGAGGAGCAGGGAAGACAGACAGGGAAGGAGGTGAGAACAGAGGAGCAGGGAAGACAGACAGGGAACGAGGTAAGAACAGAGGAGCAGGGAAGACGGACAGTTAAGGAGATGAGAACAGAGGAGCAGGGAAGACAGACAGGGAACGAGGTAAGAACAGAGGAGCAGGGAAGACAGACAGGGAAGGAGGTGAGAACAGAGGAGCAGGGAAGACAGACAGGGAAGGAGATGAGAACAGAGGAGCAGGGAAGACAGACAGGGAAGGAGATGAGAACAGAGGAGCAGGGAAGACAGACAGGGAAGGAGGTGAGAACAGAGGAGCAGGGAAGACAGACAGGGAAGGAGGTGAGAACAGAGGAGCAGGGAAGACAGACAGGGAACAAGGTAAGAACAGAGGAGCAGGGAAGACGGACAGGGAAGGAGATGAGAACAGAGGAGCAGGGAAGACAGACAGGGAACGAGGTAAGAACAGAGGAGCAGGGAAGACAGACAGGGAAGGAGGTGAGAACAGAGGAGCAGGGAAGACAGACAGGGAAGGAGATGAGAACAGAGGAGCAGGGAAGACAGACAGGGAAGGAGGTGAGAACAGAGGAGCAGGGAAGACAGACAGGGAAGGAGGTGAGAACAGAGGAGCAGGGAAGACAGACAGGGAAGGAGGTGAGAACAGAGGAGCAGGGAAGACAGACAGGGAAGGAGATGAGAACAGAGGAGCAGGGAAGACAGACAGGGAAGGAGGTGAGAACAGAGGAACAGGGAAGACAGACAGGAAAGGAGGTGAGAACAGAGGAGCAGGGAAGACAGACAGGGAAGGAGATGAGAACAGAGGAGCAGGGAAGACAGACAGGGAAGGAGATGAGAACAGAGGAGCAGGGAAGACAGACAGGGAAGGAGGTGATAACAGAGGAGCAGGGAAGACAGACAGGGAAGGAGATGAGAACAGAGGAGCAGGGAAGACAGACAGGGAAGGAGGTGAGAACAGAGGAGCAGGGAAGACAGACAGGGAAGGAGGTAAGAACAGAGGAGCAGGGAAGACAGACAGGGAAGGAGATGAGAACAGAGGAGCAGGGAAGACAGACAGGGAACGAGGTAAGAACAGAGGAGCAGGGAAGACAGACAGGGAAGGAGGTGAGAACAGAGGTGCAGGGAAGACAGACAGGGAAGGAGATGAGAACAGAGGAGCAGGGAAGACAGACAGGGAAGGAGATGAGAACAGAGGAGCAGGGAAGACAGACAGGGAAGGAGGTGAGAACAGAGGAGCAGGGAAGACAGACAGGGAAGGAGGTGAGAACAGAGGAGCAGGGAAGACAGACAGGGAACGAGGTAAGAACAGAGGAGCAGGGAAGACGGACAGGGAAGGAGATGAGAACAGAGGAGCAGGGAAGACAGACAGGGAACGAGGTAAGAACAGAGGAGCAGGGAAGACAGACAGGGAAGGAGGTGAGAACAGAGGAGCAGGGAAGACAGACAGGGAAGGAGATGAGAACAGAGGAGCAGGGAAGACAGACAGGGAAGGAGGTAAGAACAGAGGAGCAGGGAAGACAGACAGGGAAGGAGGTGAGAACAGAGGAGCAGGGAAGACAGACAGGGAAGGAGATGAGAACAGAGGAGCAGGGAAGACAGACAGGGAAGGAGGTGAGAACAGAGGAGCAGGGAAGACAGACAGGGAACGAGGTGAGAACAGAGGAGCAGGGAAGACAGACAGGGAAGGAGGTGAGAACAGAGGAGCAGGGAAGACAGACAGGGAAGGAGATGAGAACAGAGGAGCAGGGAAGACAGACAGGGAAGGAGATGAGAACAGAGGAGCAGGGAAGACAGACAGGGAAGGAGATGAGAACAGAGGAGCAGGGAAGACAGACAGGGAACGAGATGAGAACAGAGGAGCAGGGAAGACAGACAGGGAAGGAGATGAGAACAGAGGAGCAGGGAAGACAGACAGGGAAGGATGTGAGAACAGAGGAGCAGGGAAGACAGACAGGGAAGGAGATGAGAACAGAGGAGCAGGGAAGACAGACAGGGAAGGAGATGAGAACAGAGGAGCAGGGAAGACAGACAGGGGAGGAGGTGATAACAGAGGAGCAGGGAAGACAGACAGGGAAGGAGATGAGAACAGAGGAGCAGGGAAGACAGACAGGGAAGGAGGTGAGAACAGAGGAGCAGGGAAGACAGACAGGGAAGGAGGTAAGAACAGAGGAGCAGGGAAGACAGACAGGGAAGGAGATGAGAACAGAGGAGCAGGGAAGACAGACAGGGAACGAGGTAAGAACAGAGGAGCAGGGAAGACAGACAGGGAAGGAGGTGAGAACAGAGGTGCAGGGAAGACAGACGGGGAAGGAGATGAGAACAGAGGAGCAGGGAAGACAGACAGGGAAGGAGATGAGAACAGAGGAGCAGGGAAGACAGACAGGGAAGGAGGTGAGAACAGAGGAGCAGGGAAGACAGACAGGGAAGGAGGTGAGAACAGAGGAGCAGGGAAGACAGACAGGGAACGAGGTAAGAACAGAGGAGCAGGGAAGACGGACAGGGAAGGAGATGAGAACAGAGGAGCAGGGAAGACAGACAGGGAACGAGGTAAGAACAGAGGAGCAGGGAAGACAGACAGGGAAGGAGGTGAGAACAGAGGAGCAGGGAAGACAGACAGGGAAGGAGATGAGAACAGAGGAGCAGGGAAGACAGACAGGGAAGGAGGTAAGAACAGAGGAGCAGGGAAGACAGACAGGGAAGGAGGTGAGAACAGAGGAGCAGGGAAGACAGACAGGGAAGGAGATGAGAACAGAGGAGCAGGGAAGACAGACAGGGAAGGAGGTGAGAACAGAGGAGCAGGGAAGACAGACAGGGAACGAGGTGAGAACAGAGGAGCAGGGAAGACAGACAGGGAAGGAGGTGAGAACAGAGGAGCAGGGAAGACAGACAGGGAAGGAGATGAGAACAGAGGAGCAGGGAAGACAGACAGGGAAGGAGATGAGAACAGAGGAGCAGGGAAGACAGACAGGGAAGGAGATGAGAACAGAGGAGCAGGGAAGACAGACAGGGAACGAGATGAGAACAGAGGAGCAGGGAAGACAGACAGGGAAGGAGATGAGAACAGAGGAGCAGGGAAGACAGACAGGGAAGGATGTGAGAACAGAGGAGCAGGGAAGACAGACAGGGAAGGAGATGAGAACAGAGGAGCAGGGAAGACAGACAGGGAAGGAGGTCAGAACAGAGGAGCAGGGAAGACAGACAGGGAAGGAGGTGAGAACAGAGGAGCAGGGAAGACAGACAGGGAAGGAGGTGAGAACAGAGGAGCAGGGAAGACAGACAGGGAAGGAGATGAGAACAGAGGAGCAGGGAAGACAGACAGGGAAGGAGGTGAGAATAGAGGAACAGGGAAGACAGACAGGGAAGGAGATGAGAACAGAGGAGCAGGGAAGACAGACAGGGAAGGAGTTGAGAACAGAGGAGCAGGGAAGACAGACAGGGAAAGAGATGAGAACAGAGGAGCAGGGAAGACAGACAGGGAAGGAGATGAGAACATAGGAGCAGGGAAGACAGACAGGGAAGGAGATGAGAACAGAGGAGCAGGGAAGACAGACAGGGAACGAGATGAGAACAGAGGAGCAGGGAAGACAGACAGGGAAGGAGGTGAGAACAGAGGAGCAGGGAAGACAGACAGGGAAGGAGATGAGAACAGAGGAGCAGGGAAGACAGACAGGGAACGAGGTAAGAACAGAGGAGCAGGGAAGACAGACAGGGAAGGAGATGAGAACAGAGGAGCAGGGAAGACAGACAGGGAAGGAGGTAAGAACAGAGGAGCAGGGAATACAGACAGGGAAGGAGGTGAGAACAGAGGAGCAGGGAAGACAGACAGGGAAGGAGATGAGAACAGAGGAGCAGGGAAGACAGACAGGGAAGGAGATGAGAACAGAGGAGCAGGGAAGACAGACAGGGAACGAGATGAGAACAGAGGAGCAGGGAAGACAGACAGGGAAGGAGATGAGAACAGAGGAGCAGGGAAGACAGACAGGGAAGGAGGTGAGAACAGAGGAGCAGGGAAGACAGACAGGGAAGGAGATGAGAACAGAGGAGCAGGGAAGACAGACAGGGAAGGAGGTGAGAACAGAGGAGCAGGGAAGACAGACAGGGAAGGAGGTGAGAACAGAGGAGCAGGGAAGACAGACAGGGAAGGAGGTGAGAACAGAGGAGCAGGGAAGACAGACAGGGAAGGAGGTGAGAACAGAGGAGCAGGGAAGACAGACAGGGAAGGAGATGAGAACAGAGGAGCAGGGAAGACAGACAGGGAAGGAGATGAGAACAGAGGAGCAGGGAAGACAGACAGGGAAGGAGATGAGAACAGAGGAGCAGGGAAGACAGACAGGGAAGGAGGTGAGAACAGAGGAGCAGGGAAGACAGACAGGGAAGGAGGTGAGAACAGAGGAGCAGGGAAGACAGACAGGGAAGGAGATGAGAACAGAGGAGCAGGGAAGACAGACAGGGAAGGAGGTGAGAACAGAGGAACAGGGAAGACAGACAGGGAAGGAGATGAGAACAGAGGAGCAGGGAAGACAGACAGGGAAGGAGTTGAGAACAGAGGAGCAGGGAAGACAGACAGGGAAAGAGATGAAAACAGAGGAGCAGGGAAGACAGACAGGGAAGGAGGTGAGAACAGAGGAGCAGGGAAGACAGACAGGGAAGGAGGTAAGAACAGAGGAGCAGGGAAGACAGACAGGGAAGGAGTTGAGAACAGAGGAGCAGGGAAGACAGACAGGGAAGGAGGTGAGAACAGTGGAGCAGGGAAGACAGACAGGGAAGGAGGTAAGAACAGAGGAGCAGGGAAGACAGACAGGGAAGGAGATGAGAACAGAGGAGCAGGGAAGACAGACAGGGAAGGAGGTGAGAACAGAGGAGCAGGGAAGACAGACAGGGAAGGAGGTAAGAACAGAGGAGCAGGGAAGACAGACAGGGAAGGAGATGAGAACAGAGGAGCAGGGAAGACAGACAGGGAAGGAGGTGAGAACAGAGGAGCAGGGAAGACAGACAGGGAAGGAGATGAGAACAGAGGAGCAGGGAAGACAGACAGGGAAAGAGATGAGAACAGAGGAGCAGGGAAGACAGACAGGGAAGGAGATGGGAACAGAGGAGCAGGGAAGACAGACAGGGAAGGAGGTGAGAACAGAGGAGCAGGGAAGACAGACAGGGAAGGAGATGAGAACAGAGGAGCAGGGAAGACAGACAGGGAAGGAGATGAGAACAGAGGAGCAGGGAAGACAGACAGGGAAGGAGATGAGAACAGAGGAGCAGGGAAGACAGACAGGGAAGGAGATGAGAACAGAGGAGCAGGGAAGACAGAGAGGGAACGAGATGAGAACAGAGGAGCAGGGAAGACAGACAGGGAAGGAGGTGAGAACAGAGGAGCAGGGAAGACAGACAGGGAAGGAGATGAGAACAGAGGAGCAGGGAAGACAGACAGGGAACGAGGTAAGAACAGAGGAGCAGGGAAGACAGACAGGGAAGGAGATGAGAACAGAGGAGCAGGGAAGACAGACAGGGAAGGAGGTAAGAACAGAGGAGCAGGGAATACAGACAGGGAAGGAGGTGAGAACAGAGGAGCAGGGAAGACAGACAGGGAAGGAGATGAGAACAGAGGAGCAGGGAAGACAGACAGGGAAGGAGATGAGAACAGAGGAGCAGGGAAGACTGACAGGGAAGGAGATGAGAACAGAGGAGCAGGGAAGACAGACAGGGAAGGAGGTGAGAACAGAGGAGCAGGGAAGACAGACAGGGAAGGAGGTAAGAACAGAGGAGCAGGGAATACAGACAGGGAAGGAGGTGAGAACAGAGGAGCAGGGAAGACAGACAGGGAAGGAGATGAGAACAGAGGAGCAGGGAAGACAGACAGGGAAGGAGGTGAGAACAGAGGAGCAGGGAAGACAGACAGGGAAGGAGGTGAGAACAGAGGAGCAGGGAAGACAGACAGGGAAGGAGGTGAGAACAGAGGAGCAGGGAATACAGACAGGGAAGGAGGTGAGAACAGAGGAGCAGGGAAGACAGACAGGGAAGGAGATGAGAACAGAGGAGCAGGGAAGACAGACAGGGAAGGAGATGAGAACAGAGGAGCAGGGAAGACAGACAGGGAACGAGATGAGAACAGAGGAGCAGGGAAGACAGACAGGGAAGGAGATGAGAACAGAGGAGCAGGGAAGACAGACAGGGAAGGAGGTGAGAACAGAGGAGCAGGGAAGACAGACAGGGAAGGAGATGAGAACAGAGGAGCAGGGAAGACAGACAGGGAAGGAGATGAGAACAGAGGAGCAGGGAAGACAGACAGGGAAGGAGGTGAGAACAGAGGAGCAGGGAAGACAGACAGGGAAGGAGGTGAGAACAGAGGAGCAGGGAAGACAGACAGGGAAGGAGTTGAGAACAGAGGAGCAGGGAAGACAGACAGGGAAGGAGATGAGAACAGAGGAGCAGGGAAGACAGACAGGGAAGGAGATGAGAACAGAGTAGCAGGGAAGACAGACAGGGAAGGAGATGAGAACAGAGGAGCAGGGAAGACAGACAGGGAAGGAGGTGAGAACAGAGGAGCAGGGAAGACAGACAGGGAAGGAGGTGAGAACAGAGGAGCAGGGAAGACAGACAGGGAAGGAGATGAGAACAGAGGAGCAGGGAAGACAGACAGGGAAGGAGGTGAGAACAGAGGAACAGGGAAGACAGACAGGGAAGGAGATGAGAACAGAGGAGCAGGGAAGACAGACAGGGAAGGAGTTGAGAACAGAGGAGCAGGGAAGACAGACAGGGAAAGAGATGAGAACAGAGGAGCAGGGAAGACAGACAGGGAAGGAGGTGAGAACAGAGGAGCAGGGAAGACAGACAGGGAAGGAGGTAAGAACAGAGGAGCAGGGAAGACAGACAGGGAAGGAGTTGAGAACAGAGGAGCAGGGAAGACAGACAGGGAAGTAGGTGAGAACAGTGGAGCAGGGAAGACAGACAGGGAAGGAGGTAAGAACAGAGGAGCAGGGAAGACAGACAGGGAAGGAGATGAGAACAGAGGAGCAGGGAAGACAGACAGGGAAGGAGGTGAGAACAGAGGAGCAGGGAAGACAGACAGGGAAGGAGGTAAGAACAGAGGAGCAGGGAAGACAGACAGGGAAGGAGATGAGAACAGAGGAGCAGGGAAGACAGACAGGGAAGGAGGTGAGAACAGAGGAGCAGGGAAGACAGACAGGGAAGGAGATGAGAACAGAGGAGCAGGGAAGACAGACAGGGAAAGAGATGAGAACAGAGGAGCAGGGAAGACAGACAGGGAAGGAGATGGGAACAGAGGAGCAGGGAAGACAGACAGGGAAGGAGGTGAGAACAGAGGAGCAGGGAAGACAGACAGGGAAGGAGATGAGAACAGAGGAGCAGGGAAGACAGACAGGGAAGGAGATGAGAACAGAGGAGCAGGGAAGACAGACAGGGAAGGAGATGAGAACAGAGGAGCAGGGAAGACAGACAGGGAAGGAGATGAGAACAGAGGAGCAGGGAAGACAGAGAGGGAACGAGATGAGAACAGAGGAGCAGGGAAGACAGACAGGGAAGGAGGTGAGAACAGAGGAGCAGGGAAGACAGACAGGGAAGGAGATGAGAACAGAGGAGCAGGGAAGACAGACAGGGAACGAGGTAAGAACAGAGGAGCAGGGAAGACAGACAGGGAAGGAGATGAGAACAGAGGAGCAGGGAAGACAGACAGGGAAGGAGGTAAGAACAGAGGAGCAGGGAATACAGACAGGGAAGGAGGTGAGAACAGAGGAGCAGGGAAGACAGACAGGGAAGGAGATGAGAACAGAGGAGCAGGGAAGACAGACAGGGAAGGAGATGAGAACAGAGGAGCAGGGAAGACTGACAGGGAAGGAGATGAGAACAGAGGAGCAGGGAAGACAGACAGGGAAGGAGGTGAGAACAGAGGAGCAGGGAAGACAGACAGGGAAGGAGGTAAGAACAGAGGAGCAGGGAATACAGACAGGGAAGGAGGTGAGAACAGAGGAGCAGGGAAGACAGACAGGGAAGGAGATGAGAACAGAGGAGCAGGGAAGACAGACAGGGAAGGAGGTGAGAACAGAGGAGCAGGGAAGACAGACAGGGAAGGAGGTGAGAACAGAGGAGCAGGGAAGACAGACAGGGAAGGAGGTGAGAACAGAGGAGCAGGGAAGACAGACAGGGAAGGAGGTAAGAACAGAGGAGCAGGGAATACAGACAGGGAAGGAGGTGAGAACAGAGGAGCAGGGAAGACAGACAGGGAAGGAGATGAGAACAGAGGAGCAGGGAAGACAGACAGGGAAGGAGGTGAGAACAGAGGAGCAGGGAAGACAGAGAGGGAACGAGGTGAGAACAGAGGAGCAGGGAAGACAGACAGGGAAGGAGGTAAGAACAGAGGAGCAGGGAATACAGACAGGGAAGGAGGTGAGAACAGAGGAGCAGGGAAGACAGACAGGGAAGGAGGTGAGAACAGAGGAGCAGGGAATACAGACAGGGAAGGAGGTGAGAACAGAGGAGCAGGGAAGACAGACAGGGAAGGAGATGAGAACAGAGGAGCAGGGAAGACAGACAGGGAACGAGATGAGAACAGAGGAGCAGGGAAGACAGACAGGGAAGGAGATGAGAACAGAGGAGCAGGGAAGACAGACAGGGAAAGAGATGAGAACAGAGGAGCAGGGAAGACAGACAGGGAAGGAGGTGAGAACAGAGGAGCAGGGAAGACAGACAGGGAAGGAGGTAAGAACAGAGGAGCAGGGAAGACAGACAGGGAAGGAGATGAGAACAGAGGAGCAGGGAAGACAGACAGGGAAGGAGGTGAGAACAGAGGAACAGGGAAGACAGACAGGGAAGGAGGTGAGAACAGAGGAGCAGGGAAGACAGACAGGGAAGGAGATGAGAACAGAGGAGCAGGGAAGACAGACAGGGAAGGAGGTAAGAACAGAGGAGCAGGGAAGACAGACAGGGAAGGAGATGAGAACAGAGGAGCAGGGAAGACAGACAGGGAAGGAGGTAAGAACAGAGGAGCAGGGAAGACAGACAGGGAAGGAGATGAGAACAGAGGAGCAGGGAAGACAGACAGGGAAGGAGATGAGAACAGAGGAGCAGGGAAGACAGACAGGGAAGGAGATGAGAACAGAGGAGCAGGGAAGACAGACAGGGAAAGAGATGAGAACAGAGGAGCAGGGAAGACAGACAGGGAACGAGGTAAGAACAGAGGAGCAGGGAAGACAGACAGGGAAGGAGATGAGAACAGAGGAGCAGGGAAGACAGACAGGGAAGGAGGTAAGAACAGAGGAGCAGGGAAGACAGACAGGGAAGGAGGTAAGAACAGAGGAGCAGGGAAGACAGACAGGGAAGGAGATGAGAACAGAGGAGCAGGGAAGACAGACAGGGAAGGAGGTGAGAACAGAGGAGCAGGGAAGACAGACAGGGAAGGAGATGAGAACAGAGGAGCAGGGAAGACAGACAGGGAAGGAGATGAGAACAGAGGAGCAGGGAAGACTGACAGGGAAGGAGATGAGAACAGAGGAGCAGGGAAGACAGACAGGGAAGGAGGTGAGAACAGAGGAGCAGGGAAGACAGACAGGGAAGGAGATGAGAACAGAGGAGCAGGGAAGACAGACAGGGAAGGAGGTGAGAACAGAGGAACAGGGAAGACAGACAGGGAAGGAGGTGAGAACAGAGGAGCAGGGAAGACAGACGGGGAAGGAGATGAGAACAGAGGAGCAGGGAAGACAGACAGGGAAGGAGGTAAGAACAGAGGAGCAGGGAAGACAGACAGGGAAGGAGATGAGAACAGAGGAGCAGGGAAGACAGACAGGGAAGGAGGTAAGAACAGAGGAGCAGGGAAGACAGACAGGGAAGGAGATGAGAACAGAGGAGCAGGGAAGACAGACAGGGAAGGAGATGAGAACAGAGGAGCAGGGAAGACAGACAGGGAAGGAGATGAGAACAGAGGAGCAGGGAAGACTGACAGGGAAGGAGATGAGAACAGAGGAGCAGGGAAGACAGACAGGGAAGGAGGTGAGAACAGAGGAGCAGGGAAGACAGACAGGGAAGGAGGTAAGAACAGAGGAGCAGGGAATACAGACAGGGAAGGAGGTGAGAACAGAGGAGCAGGGAAGACAGACAGGGAAGGAGATGAGAACAGAGGAGCAGGGAAGACAGACAGGGAAGGAGGTGAGAACAGAGGAGCAGGGAAGACAGACAGGGAAGGAGGTGAGAACAGAGGAGCAGGGAAGACAGACAGGGAAGGAGGTGAGAACAGAGGAGCAGGGAAGACAGACAGGGAAGGAGGTAAGAACAGAGGAGCAGGGAATACAGACAGGGAAGGAGGTGAGAACAGAGGAGCAGGGAAGACAGACAGGGAAGGAGATGAGAACAGAGGAGCAGGGAAGACAGACAGGGAAGGAGGTGAGAACAGAGGAGCAGGGAAGACAGAGAGGGAACGAGGTGAGAACAGAGGAGCAGGGAAGACAGACAGGGAAGGAGGTAAGAACAGAGGAGCAGGGAATACAGACAGGGAAGGAGGTGAGAACAGAGGAGCAGGGAAGACAGACAGGGAAGGAGGTGAGAACAGAGGAGCAGGGAATACAGACAGGGAAGGAGGTGAGAACAGAGGAGCAGGGAAGACAGACAGGGAAGGAGATGAGAACAGAGGAGCAGGGAAGACAGACAGGGAACGAGATGAGAACAGAGGAGCAGGGAAGACAGACAGGGAAGGAGATGAGAACAGAGGAGCAGGGAAGACAGACAGGGAAAGAGATGAGAACAGAGGAGCAGGGAAGACAGACAGGGAAGGAGGTGAGAACAGAGGAGCAGGGAAGACAGACAGGGAAGGAGGTAAGAACAGAGGAGCAGGGAAGACAGACAGGGAAGGAGATGAGAACAGAGGAGCAGGGAAGACAGACAGGGAAGGAGGTGAGAACAGAGGAACAGGGAAGACAGACAGGGAAGGAGGTGAGAACAGAGGAGCAGGGAAGACAGACAGGGAAGGAGATGAGAACAGAGGAGCAGGGAAGACAGACAGGGAAGGAGGTAAGAACAGAGGAGCAGGGAAGACAGACAGGGAAGGAGATGAGAACAGAGGAGCAGGGAAGACAGACAGGGAAGGAGGTAAGAACAGAGGAGCAGGGAAGACAGACAGGGAAGGAGATGAGAACAGAGGAGCAGGGAAGACAGACAGGGAAGGAGATGAGAACAGAGGAGCAGGGAAGACAGACAGGGAAGGAGATGAGAACAGAGGAGCAGGGAAGACAGACAGGGAAAGAGATGAGAACAGAGGAGCAGGGAAGACAGACAGGGAACGAGGTAAGAACAGAGGAGCAGGGAAGACAGACAGGGAAGGAGATGAGAACAGAGGAGCAGGGAAGACAGACAGGGAAGGAGAGGAGGTAAGAACAGAGGAGCAGGGAAGACAGACAGGGAAGGAGGTAAGAACAGAGGAGCAGGGAAGACAGACAGGGAAGGAGATGAGAACAGAGGAGCAGGGAAGACAGACAGGGAAGGAGGTGAGAACAGAGGAGCAGGGAAGACAGACAGGGAAGGAGATGAGAACAGAGGAGCAGGGAAGACAGACAGGGAAGGAGATGAGAACAGAGGAGCAGGGAAGACTGACAGGGAAGGAGATGAGAACAGAGGAGCAGGGAAGACAGACAGGGAAGGAGGTGAGAACAGAGGAGCAGGGAAGACAGACAGGGAAGGAGGTAAGAACAGAGGAGCAGGGAATACAGACAGGGAAGGAGGTGAGAACAGAGGAGCAGGGAAGACAGACAGGGAAGGAGATGAGAACAGAGGAGCAGGGAAGACAGACAGGGAAGGAGGTGAGAACAGAGGAGCAGGGAAGACAGACAGGGAAGGAGGTGAGAACAGAGGAATAGGGAAGACAGACAGGGAAGGAGGTGAGAACAGAGGAGCAGGGAAGACAGACAGGGAAGGAGGTAAGAACAGAGGAGCAGGGAATACAGACAGGGAAGGAGGTGAGAACAGAGGAGCAGGGAAGACAGACAGGGAAGGAGATGAGAACAGAGGAGCAGGGAAGACAGACAGGGAAGGAGGTGAGAACAGAGGAGCAGGGAAGACAGAGAGGGAACGAGGTGAGAACAGAGGAGCAGGGAAGACAGACAGGGAAGGAGGTAAGAACAGAGGAGCAGGGAATACAGACAGGGAAGGAGGTAAGAACAGAGGAGCAGGGAAGACAGACAGGGAAGGAGATGAGAACAGAGGAGCAGGGAAGACAGACAGGGAACGAGATGAGAACAGAGGAGCAGGGAAGACAGACAGGGAAGGAGATGAGAACAGAGGAGCAGGGAAGACAGACAGGGAAAGAGATGAGAACAGAGGAGCAGGGAAGACAGACAGGGAAGGAGGTGAGAACAGAGGAGCAGGGAAGACAGACAGGGAAGGAGGTAAGAACAGAGGAGCAGGGAAGACAGACAGGGAAGGAGATGAGAACAGAGGAGCAGGGAAGACAGACAGGGAAGGAGGTGAGAACAGAGGAACAGGGAAGACAGACAGGGAAGGAGGTGAGAACAGAGGAGCAGGGAAGACAGACGGGGAAGGAGATGAGAACAGAGGAGCAGGGAAGACAGACAGGGAAGGAGGTAAGAACAGAGGAGCAGGGAAGACAGACAGGGAAGGAGATGAGAACAGAGGAGCAGGGAAGACAGACAGGGAAGGAGGTAAGAACAGAGGAGCAGGGAAGACAGACAGGGAAGGAGATGAGAACAGAGGAGCAGGGAAGACAGACAGGGAAGGAGATGAGAACAGAGGAGCAGGGAAGACAGACAGGGAAGGAGATGAGAACAGAGGAGCAGGGAAGACAGACAGGGAACGAGATGAGAACAGAGGAGCAGGGAAGACAGACAGGGAAGGAGGTGAGAACAGAGGAGCAGGGAAGACAGACAGGGAAGGAGGTAAGAACAGAGGAGCAGGGAAGACAGACAGGGAAGGAGATGAGAACAGAGGAGCAGGGAAGACAGACAGGGAAGGAGATGAGAACAGAGGAGCAGGGAAGACAGACAGGGAAGGAGATGAGAACAGAGGAGCAGGGAAGACAGACAGGGAAAGAGATGAGAACAGAGGAGCAGGGAAGACAGACAGGGAAGGAGGTGAGAACAGAGGAGCAGGGAAGACAGACAGGGAAGGAGGTAAGAACAGAGGAGCAGGGAAGACAGACAGGGAAGGAGATGAGAACAGAGGAGCAGGGAAGACAGACAGGGAAGGAGGTGAGAACAGAGGAGCAGGGAAGACAGACAGGGAAAGAGATGAGAACAGAGGAGCAGGGAAGACAGACAGGGAAAGAGATGAGAACAGAGGAGCAGGGAAGACAGACAGGGAAGGAGATGAGAACAGAGGAGCAGGGAAGACAGACAGGGAAGGAGATGAGAACAGAGGAGCAGGGAAGACAGACAGGGAAGGAGATGAGAACAGAGGAGCAGGGAAGACAGACAGGGAAGGAGATGAGAACAGAGGAGCAGGGAAGACAGACAGGGAACGAGATGAGAACAGAGGAGCAGGGAAGACAGACAGGGAAGGAGATGAGAACAGAGGAGCAGGGAAGACAGACAGGGAACGAGGTGAG
Organism: Coregonus lavaretus; assembly: GCF_964263955.1. Taxonomy (NCBI): domain Eukaryota; kingdom Metazoa; phylum Chordata; class Actinopteri; order Salmoniformes; family Salmonidae; genus Coregonus; species Coregonus lavaretus. The sequence continues at coordinate 80,790 of NW_028159960.1, forward strand.
AACAGAGGAGCAGGGAAGACAGACAGGGAAGGAGGTGAACAGAGGAGCAGGGAAGACAGACAGGGAAGGAGGTAAGAACAGAGGAGCAGGGAAGACAGACAGGGAAGGAGGTGAGAACAGAGGAGCAGGGAAGACAGACAGGGAACGAGATGAGAACAGAGGAGCAGGGAAGACAGACAGGGAAGGAGATGAGAACAGAGGAGCAGGGAAGACAGACAGGGAAGGAGGTAAGAACAGAGGAGCAGGGAAGACAGACAGGGAACGAGATGAGAACAGAGGAGCAGGGAAGACAGACAGGGAACGAGATGAGAACAGAGGAGCAGGGAAGACAGACAGGGAAAGAGATGAGAACAGAAGAGCAGGGAAAGAGATGAGAACAGAGGAGCAGGGAAGACAGACAGGGAACGAGGTGAGAACAGAGGAGCAGGGAAGACAGACAGGGAACGAGGTAAGAACAGAGGAGCAGGGAAGACAGACAGGGAAGGAGATGAGAACAGAGGAGCAGGGAATACAGACAGGGATGGAGATGAGAACAGAGGAGCAGGGAAGACAGACAGGGAACGAGATGAGAACAGAGGAGCAGGGAAGACAGACAGGGAAGGAGGTGAGAACAGAGGAGCAGGGAAGACAGACAGGGAACGAGGTAAGAACAGAGGAGCAGGGAAGACAGACAGGGAACGAGGTAAGAACAGAGGAGCAGGGAAGACAGACAGGGAACGAGATGAGAACAGAGGAGCAGGGAAGACAGACAGGGAACGAGGTGAGAACAGAGGAGCAGGGAAGACAGACAGGGAACGAGATGAGAACAGAGGAGCAGGGAAGACAGACAGGGAACGAGATGAGAACAGAGGAGCAGGGAAGACAGACAGGGAACGAGGTAAGAACAGAGGAGCAGGGAAGACAGACAGGGAAGGAGATGAGAACAGAGGAGCAGGGAAGACAGACAGGGAAGGAGATGAGAACAGAGGAGCAGGGAAGACAGACAGGGAACGAGATGAGAACAGAGGAGCAGGGAAGACAGACAGGGAAGGAGGTGAGAACAGAGAGCAGGGAAGACAGACAGGGAAGGAGGTAAGAACAGAGGAGCAGGGAAGACAGACAGGGAACTAGATGAGAACAGAGGAGCAGGGAAGACAGACAGGGAAGGAGGTGAGAACAGAGGAGCAGGGAAGACAGACAGGGAAGGAGGTGAGAACAGAGGAGCAGGGAAGACAGACAGGGAAGGAGGTGAGAACAGAGGAGCAGGGAAAGAGATGAGAACAGAGGAGCAGGGAAGACAGACAGGGAACGAGGTGAGAACAGAGGAGCAGGGAAGACAGACAGGGAACGAGGTAAGAACAGAGGAGCAGGGAAGACAGACAGGGAAGGAGATGAGAACAGAGGAGCAGGGAAGACAGACAGGGAACGAGATGAGAACAGAGGAGCAGGGAAGACAGACAGGGAACGAGGTGAGAACAGAGGAGCAGGGAAGACAGACACGGAACGAGATGAGAACAGAGGAGCAGGGAAGACAGACAGGGAACGAGATGAGAACAGAGGAGCAGGGAAGACAGACAGGGAACGAGGTAAGAACAGAGGAGCAGGGAAGACAGACAGGGAAGGAGATGAGAACAGAGGAGCAGGGAAGACAGACAGGGAAGGAGATGAGAACAGAGGAGCAGGGAAGACAGACAGGGAACGAGATGAGAACAGAGGAGCAGGGAAGACAGACAGGGAAGGAGGTGAGAACAGAGGAGCAGGGAAGACAGACAGGGAAGGAGGTAAGAACAGAGGAGCAGGGAAGACAGACAGGGAAGGAGATGAGAACAGAGGAGCAGGGAAGACAGACAGGGAAGGAGATGAGAACAGAGGAGCAGGGAAGACAGACAGGGAAGGAGATGAGAACAGAGGAGCAGGGAAGACAGACAGGGAAAGAGATGAGAACAGAGGAGCAGGGAAGACAGACAGGGAACGAGGTAAGAACAGAGGAGCAGGGAAGACAGACAGGGAAGGAGATGAGAACAGAGGAGCAGGGAAGACAGACAGGGAAGGAGGTAAGAACAGAGGAGCAGGGAAGACAGACAGGGAAGGAGGTAAGAACAGAGGAGCAGGGAAGACAGACAGGGAAGGAGATGAGAACAGAGGAGCAGGGAAGACAGACAGGGAAGGAGGTGAGAACAGAGGAGCAGGGAAGACAGACAGGGAAGGAGATGAGAACAGAGGAGCAGGGAAGACAGACAGGGAAGGAGATGAGAACAGAGGAGCAGGGAAGACTGACAGGGAAGGAGATGAGAACAGAGGAGCAGGGAAGACAGACAGGGAAGGAGGTGAGAACAGAGGAGCAGGGAAGACAGACAGGGAAGGAGGTAAGAACAGAGGAGCAGGGAATACAGACAGGGAAGGAGGTGAGAACAGAGGAGCAGGGAAGACAGACAGGGAAGGAGATGAGAACAGAGGAGCAGGGAAGACAGACAGGGAAGGAGGTGAGAACAGAGGAGCAGGGAAGACAGACAGGGAAGGAGGTGAGAACAGAGGAGCAGGGAAGACAGACAGGGAAGGAGGTAAGAACAGAGGAGCAGGGAATACAGACAGGGAAGGAGGTGAGAACAGAGGAGCAGGGAAGACAGACAGGGAAGGAGATGAGAACAGAGGAGCAGGGAAGACAGACAGGGAAGGAGGTGAGAACAGAGGAGCAGGGAAGACAGAGAGGGAACGAGGTGAGAACAGAGGAGCAGGGAAGACAGACAGGGAAGGAGGTAAGAACAGAGGAGCAGGGAATACAGACAGGGAAGGAGGTAAGAACAGAGGAGCAGGGAAGACAGACAGGGAAGGAGATGAGAACAGAGGAGCAGGGAAGACAGACAGGGAACGAGATGAGAACAGAGGAGCAGGGAAGACAGACAGGGAAGGAGATGAGAACAGAGGAGCAGGGAAGACAGACAGGGAAAGAGATGAGAACAGAGGAGCAGGGAAGACAGACAGGGAAGGAGGTGAGAACAGAGGAGCAGGGAAGACAGACAGGGAAGGAGGTAAGAACAGAGGAGCAGGGAAGACAGACAGGGAAGGAGATGAGAACAGAGGAGCAGGGAAGACAGACAGGGAAGGAGGTGAGAACAGAGGAACAGGGAAGACAGACAGGGAAGGAGGTGAGAACAGAGGAGCAGGGAAGACAGACGGGGAAGGAGATGAGAACAGAGGAGCAGGGAAGACAGACAGGGAAGGAGGTAAGAACAGAGGAGCAGGGAAGACAGACAGGGAAGGAGATGAGAACAGAGGAGCAGGGAAGACAGACAGGGAAGGAGGTAAGAACAGAGGAGCAGGGAAGACAGACAGGGAAGGAGATGAGAACAGAGGAGCAGGGAAGACAGACAGGGAAGGAGATGAGAACAGAGGAGCAGGGAAGACAGACAGGGAAGGAGATGAGAACAGAGGAGCAGGGAAGACAGACAGGGAACGAGATGAGAACAGAGGAGCAGGGAAGACAGACAGGGAAGGAGGTGAGAACAGAGGAGCAGGGAAGACAGACAGGGAAGGAAGTAAGAACAGAGGAGCAGGGAAGACAGACAGGGAAGGAGATGAGAACAGAGGAGCAGGGAAGACAGACAGGGAAGGAGATGAGAACAGAGGAGCAGGGAAGACAGACAGGGAAGGAGATGAGAACAGAGGAGCAGGGAAGACAGACAGGGAAAGAGATGAGAACAGAGGAGCAGGGAAGACAGACAGGGAAGGAGGTGAGAACAGAGGAGCAGGGAAGACAGACAGGGAAGGAGGTAAGAACAGAGGAGCAGGGAAGACAGACAGGGAAGGAGATGAGAACAGAGGAGCAGGGAAGACAGACAGGGAAGGAGGTGAGAACAGAGGAGCAGGGAAGACAGACAGGGAAAGAGATGAGAACAGAGGAGCAGGGAAGACAGACAGGGAAGGAGATGAGAACAGAGGAACAGGGAAGACAGAGAGGGAACGACATGAGAACAGAGGAGCAGGGAAGACAGACAGGGAAGGAGATGAGAACAGAGGAGCAGGGAAGGCAGACAGGGAACGAGATGAGAACAGAGGAGCAGGGAAGACAGACAGGGAAGGAGATGAGAACAGAGGAGCAGGGAAGAGAGACAGGGAAGGAGATGAGAACAGAGGAGCAGGGAAGACAGACAGGGAAGGAGATGAGAACAGAGGAGCAGGGAAGACAGACAGGGAAGGAGGTGAGAACAGAGGAGCAGGGAAGACAGACAGGGAAAGAGGTGAGAACAGAGGAGCAGGGAAGACAGACAGGGAAGGAGATGAGAACAGAGGAGCAGGGAAGACAGACAGGGAAAGAGATGAGAACAGAGGAGCAGGGAAGACAGACAGGGAAGGAGATGAGAACAGAGGAGCAGGGAAGACAGACAGGGAAGGAGATGAGAACAGAGGAGCAGGGAAGACAGACAGGGAAGGAGATGAGAACAGAGGAGCAGGGAAGACAGACAGGGAAGGAGATGAGAACAGAGGAGCAGGGAAGACAGACAGGGAACGAGATGAGAACAGAGGAGCAGGGAAGACAGACAGGGAAGGAGATGAGAACAGAGGAGCAGGGAAGACAGACAGGGAACGAGGTGAGAACAGAGGAGCAGGGAAGACAGACAGGGAAGGAGGTGAACAGAGGAGCAGGGAAGACAGACAGGGAAGGAGGTAAGAACAGAGGAGCAGGGAAGACAGACAGGGAAGGAGGTGAGAACAGAGGAGCAGGGAAGACAGACAGGGAACGAGATGAGAACAGAGGAGCAGGGAAGACAGACAGGGAAGGAGATGAGAACAGAGGAGCAGGGAAGACAGACAGGGAAGGAGGTAAGAACAGAGGAGCAGGGAAGACAGACAGGGAACGAGATGAGAACAGAGGAGCAGGGAAGACAGACAGGGAACGAGATGAGAACAGAGGAGCAGGGAAGACAGACAGGGAAAGAGATGAGAACAGAGGAGCAGGGAAAGAGATGAGAACAGAGGAGCAGGGAAGACAGACAGGGAACGAGGTGAGAACAGAGGAGCAGGGAAGACAGACAGGGAACGAGGTAAGAACAGAGGAGCAGGGAAGACAGACAGGGAAGGAGATGAGAACAGAGGAGCAGGGAATACAGACAGGGAAGGAGATGAGAACAGAGGAGCAGGGAAGACAGACAGGGAACGAGATGAGAACAGAGGAGCAGGGAAGACAGACAGGGAAGGAGGTGAGAACAGAGGAGCAGGGAAGACAGACAGGGAACGAGGTAAGAACAGAGGAGCAGGGAAGACAGACAGGGAACGAGGTAAGAACAGAGGAGCAGGGAAGACAGACAGGGAACGAGATGAGAACAGAGGAGCAGGGAAGACAGACAGGGAACGAGGTGAGAACAGAGGAGCAGGGAAGACAGACAGGGAACGAGATGAGAACAGAGGAGCAGGGAAGACAGACAGGGAACGAGATGAGAACAGAGGAGCAGGGAAGACAGACAGGGAACGAGGTAAGAACAGAGGAGCAGGGAAGACAGACAGGGAAGGAGATGAGAACAGAGGAGCAGGGAAGACAGACAGGGAAGGAGATGAGAACAGAGGAGCAGGGAAGACAGACAGGGAACGAGATGAGAACAGAGGAGCAGGGAAGACAGACAGGGAAGGAGGTGAGAACAGAGAGCAGGGAAGACAGACAGGGAAGGAGGTAAGAACAGAGGAGCAGGGAAGACAGACAGGGAACTAGATGAGAACAGAGGAGCAGGGAAGACAGACAGGGAAGGAGGTGAGAACAGAGGAGCAGGGAAGACAGACAGGGAAGGAGGTGAGAACAGAGGAGCAGGGAAGACAGACAGGGAAGGAGGTAAGAACAGAGGAGCAGGGAAGACAGACAGGGAAGGAGGTGAGAACAGAGGAGCAGGGAAGACAGACAGGGAACGAGATGAGAACAGAGGAGCAGGGAAGACAGACAGGGAAGGAGATGAGAACAGAGGAGCAGGGAAGACAGACAGGGAAGGAGGTAAGAACAGAGGAGCAGGGAAGACAGACAGGGAACGAGATGAGAACAGAGGAGCAGGGAAGACAGACAGGGAACGAGATGAGAACAGAGGAGCAGGGAAGACAGACAGGGAAAGAGATGAGAACAGAGGAGCAGGGAAAGAGATGAGAACAGAGGAGCAGGGAAGACAGACAGGGAACGAGGTGAGAACAGAGGAGCAGGGAAGACAGACAGGGAACGAGGTAAGAACAGAGGAGCAGGGAAGACAGACAGGGAAGGAGATGAGAACAGAGGAGCAGGGAAGACAGACAGGGAACGAGATGAGAACAGAGGAGCAGGGAAGACAGACAGGGAACGAGGTGAGAACAGAGGAGCAGGGAAGACAGACACGGAACGAGATGAGAACAGAGGAGCAGGGAAGACAGACAGGGAACGAGATGAGAACAGAGGAGCAGGGAAGACAGACAGGGAACGAGGTAAGAACAGAGGAGCAGGGAAGACAGACAGGGAAGGAGATGAGAACAGAGGAGCAGGGAAGACAGACAGGGAAGGAGATGAGAACAGAGGAGCAGGGAAGACAGACAGGGAACGAGATGAGAACAGAGGAGCAGGGAAGACAGACAGGGAAGGAGGTGAGAACAGAGGAGCAGGGAAGACAGACAGGGAAGGAGGTAAGAACAGAGGAGCAGGGAAGACAGACAGGGAACTAGATGAGAACAGAGGAGCAGGGAAGACAGACAGGGAAGGAGGTGAGAACAGAGGAGCAGGGAAGACAGACAGGGAAGGAGGTGAGAACAGAGGAGCAGGGAAGACAGACAGGGAACGAGATGAGAACAGAGGAGCAGGGAAGACAGACAGGGAAGGAGATGAGAACAGAGGAGCAGGGAAGACAGACAGGGAAGGAGGTGAGAACAGAGGAGCAGGGAAGACAGACAGGGAACGAGGTAAGAACAGAGGAGCAGGGAAGACAGACAGGGAACGAGATGAGAACAGAGGAGCAGGGAAGACAGACAGGGAACGAGATGAGAACAGAGGAGCAGGGAAGACAGACAGGGAAGGAGGTGAGAACAGAGGAGCAGGGAAGACAGACAGGGAAGGAGGTGAGAACAGAGGAGCAGGGAAGACAGACAGGGAAAAGATGAGAACAGAGGAGCAGGGAAGACAGACAGGGAACGAGGTAAGAATAGAGGAGCAGGGAAGACAGACAGGGAACGAGGTGAGAACAGAGGAGCAGGGAAGACAGACAGGGAAGGAGGTGAGAACAGAGGAGCAGGGAAGACAGACAGGGAAGGAGGTAAGAACAGAGGAGCAGGGAAGACAGACAGGGAAGGAGATGAGAACAGAGGAGCAGGGAAGACAGACAGGGAAGGAGATGAGAACAGAGGAGCAGGGAAGACAGACAGGGAAGGAGTTGAGAACAGAGGAGCAGGGAAGACAGACAGGGAAAGAGATGAGAACAGAGGAGCAGGGAAGACAGACAGGGAAGGAGGTGAGAACAGAGGAGCAGGGAAGACAGACAGGGAAGGAGGTAAGAACAGAGGAGCAGGGAAGACAGACAGGGAAGGAGATGAGAACAGAGGAGCAGGGAAGACAGACAGGGAAGGAGGTGAGAACAGAGGAGCAGGGAAGACAGACAGGGAAAGAGATGAGAACAGAGGAGCAGGGAAGACAGACAGGGAAGGAGATGAGAACAGAGGAACAGGGAAGACAGAGAGGGAACGAGATGAGAACAGAGGAGCAGGGAAGACAGACAGGGAAGGAGATGAGAACAGAGGAGCAGGGAAGGCAGACAGGGAACGAGATGAGAACAGAGGAGCAGGGAAGACAGACAGGGAAGGAGATGAGAACAGAGGAGCAGGGAAGAGAGACAGGGAAGGAGATGAGAACAGAGGAGCAGGGAAGACAGACAGGGAAGGAGATGAGAACAGAGGAGCAGGGAAGACAGACAGGGAAGGAGGTGAGAACAGAGGAGCAGGGAAGACAGACAGGGAAAGAGGTGAGAACAGAGGAGCAGGGAAGACAGACAGGGAAGGAGATGAGAACAGAGGAGCAGGGAAGACAGACAGGGAAAGAGATGAGAACAGAGGAGCAGGGAAGACAGGCAGGGAAGGAGATGAGAACAGAGGAGCAGGGAAGACAGACAGGGAAGGAGATGAGAACAGAGGAGCAGGGAAGACAGACAGGGAAGGAGATGAGAACAGAGGAGCAGGGAAGACAGACAGGGAAGGAGATGAGAACAGAGGAGCAGGGAAGACAGACAGGGAACGAGATGAGAACAGAGGAGCAGGGAAGACAGACAGGGAAGGAGATGAGAACAGAGGAGCAGGGAAGACAGACAGGGAACGAGGTGAGAACAGAGGAGCAGGGAAGACAGACAGGGAAGGAGGTGAGAACAGAGGAGCAGGGAAGACAGACAGGGAAGGAGGTAAGAACAGAGGAGCAGGGAAGACAGACAGGGAAGGAGGTGAGAACAGAGGAGCAGGGAAGACAGACAGGGAACGAGATGAGAACAGAGGAGCAGGGAAGACAGACAGGGAAGGAGATGAGAACAGAGGAGCAGGGAAGACAGACAGGGAAGGAGGTAAGAACAGAGGAGCAGGGAAGACAGACAGGGAACGAGATGAGAACAGAGGAGCAGGGAAGACAGACAGGGAACGAGATGAGAACAGAGGAGCAGGGAAGACAGACAGGGAAAGAGATGAGAACAGAGGAGCAGGGAAAGAGATGAGAACAGAGGAGCAGGGAAGACAGACAGGGAACGAGGTGAGAACAGAGGAGCAGGGAAGACAGACAGGGAACGAGGTAAGAACAGAGGAGCAGGGAAGACAGACAGGGAAGGAGATGAGAACAGAGGAGCAGGGAATACAGACAGGGAAGGAGATGAGAACAGAGGAGCAGGGAAGACAGACAGGGAACGAGATGAGAACAGAGGAGCAGGGAAGACAGACAGGGAAGGAGGTGAGAACAGAGGAGCAGGGAAGACAGACAGGGAACGAGGTAAGAACAGAGGAGCAGGGAAGACAGACAGGGAACGAGGTAAGAACAGAGGAGCAGGGAAGACAGACAGGGAACGAGATGAGAACAGAGGAGCAGGGAAGACAGACAGGGAACGAGGTGAGAACAGAGGATTAGGGAAGACAGACAGGGAACGAGATGAGAACAGAGGAGCAGGGAAGACAGACAGGGAACGAGATGAGAACAGAGGAGCAGGGAAGACAGACAGGGAACGAGGTAAGAACAGAGGAGCAGGGAAGACAGACAGGGAAGGAGATGAGAACAGAGGAGCAGGGAAGACAGACAGGGAAGGAGATGAGAACAGAGGAGCAGGGAAGACAGACAGGGAACGAGATGAGAACAGAGGAGCAGGGAAGACAGACAGGGAAGGAGGTGAGAACAGAGGAGCAGGGAAGACAGACAGGGAAGGAGGTAAGAACAGAGGAGCAGGGAAGACAGACAGGGAACTAGTTGAGAACAGAGGAGCAGGGAAGACAGACAGGGAAAGAGGTGAGAACAGAGGAGCAGGGAAGACAGACAGGGAAGGAGATGAGAACAGAGGAGCAGGGAAGACAGACAGGGAAAGAGATGAGAACAGAGGAGCAGGGAAGACAGACAGGGAAGGAGATGAGAACAGAGGAGCAGGGAAGACAGACAGGGAAGGAGATGAGAACAGAGGAGCAGGGAAGACAGACAGGGAAGGAGATGAGAACAGAGGAGCAGGGAAGACAGACAGGGAAGGAGATGAGAACAGAGGAGCAGGGAAGACAGACAGGGAACGAGATGAGAACAGAGGAGCAGGGAAGACAGACAGGGAAGGAGATGAGAACAGAGGAGCAGGGAAGACAGACAGGGAACGAGGTGAGAACAGAGGAGCAGGGAAGACAGACAGGGAAGGAGGTGAGAACAGAGGAGCAGGGAAGACAGACAGGGAAGGAGGTAAGAACAGAGGAGCAGGGAAGACAGACAGGGAAGGAGGTGAGAACAGAGGAGCAGGGAAGACAGACAGGGAACGAGATGAGAACAGAGGAGCAGGGAAGACAGACAGGGAAGGAGATGAGAACAGAGGAGCAGGGAAGACAGACAGGGAAGGAGGTAAGAACAGAGGAGCAGGGAAGACAGACAGGGAACGAGATGAGAACAGAGGAGCAGGGAAGACAGACAGGGAACGAGATGAGAACAGAGGAGCAGGGAAGACAGACAGGGAAAGAGATGAGAACAGAGGAGCAGGGAAAGAGATGAGAACAGAGGAGCAGGGAAGACAGACAGGGAACGAGGTGAGAACAGAGGAGCAGGGAAGACAGACAGGGAACGAGGTAAGAACAGAGGAGCAGGGAAGACAGACAGGGAAGGAGATGAGAACAGAGGAGCAGGGAATACAGACAGGGAAGGAGATGAGAACAGAGGAGCAGGGAAGACAGACAGGGAACGAGATGAGAACAGAGGAGCAGGGAAGACAGACAGGGAAGGAGGTGAGAACAGAGGAGCAGGGAAGACAGACAGGGAACGAGGTAAGAACAGAGGAGCAGGGAAGACAGACAGGGAACGAGGTAAGAACAGAGGAGCAGGGAAGACAGACAGGGAACGAGATGAGAACAGAGGAGCAGGGAAGACAGACAGGGAAGGAGATGAGAACAGAGGAGCAGGGAAGACAGACAGGGAACGAGATGAGAACAGAGGAGCAGGGAAGACAGACAGGGAAGGAGATGAGAACAGAGGAGCAGGGAAGACAGACAGGGAACGAGGTGAGAACAGAGGAGCAGGGAAGACAGACAGGGAAGGAGGTGAGAACAGAGGAGCAGGGAAGACAGACAGGGAAGGAGGTAAGAACAGAGGAGCAGGGAAGACAGACAGGGAAGGAGGTGAGAACAGAGGAGCAGGGAAGACAGACAGGGAACGAGATGAGAACAGAGGAGCAGGGAAGACAGACAGGGAAGGAGATGAGAACAGAGGAGCAGGGAAGACAGACAGGGAAGGAGGTAAGAACAGAGGAGCAGGGAAGACAGACAGGGAACGAGATGAGAACAGAGGAGCAGGGAAGACAGACAGGGAACGAGATGAGAACAGAGGAGCAGGGAAGACAGACAGGGAAAGAGATGAGAACAGAGGAGCAGGGAAAGAGATGAGAACAGAGGAGCAGGGAAGACAGACAGGGAACGAGGTGAGAACAGAGGAGCAGGGAAGACAGACAGGGAACGAGGTAAGAACAGAGGAGCAGGGAAGACAGACAGGGAAGGAGATGAGAACAGAGGAGCAGGGAATACAGACAGGGAAGGAGATGAGAACAGAGGAGCAGGGAAGACAGACAGGGAACGAGATGAGAACAGAGGAGCAGGGAAGACAGACAGGGAAGGAGGTGAGAACAGAGGAGCAGGGAAGACAGACAGGGAACGAGGTAAGAACAGAGGAGCAGGGAAGACAGACAGGGAACGAGGTAAGAACAGAGGAGCAGGGAAGACAGACAGGGAACGAGATGAGAACAGAGGAGCAGGGAAGACAGACAGGGAACGAGGTGAGAACAGAGGAGCAGGGAAGACAGACAGGGAACGAGATGAGAACAGAGGAGCAGGGAAGACAGACAGGGAACGAGATGAGAACAGAGGAGCAGGGAAGACAGACAGGGAACGAGGTAAGAACAGAGGAGCAGGGAAGACAGACAGGGAAGGAGATGAGAACAGAGGAGCAGGGAAGACAGACAGGGAAGGAGATGAGAACAGAGGAGCAGGGAAGACAGACAGGGAACGAGATGAGAACAGAGGAGCAGGGAAGACAGACAGGGAAGGAGGTGAGAACAGAGGAGCAGGGAAGACAGACAGGGAAGGAGGTAAGAACAGAGGAGCAGGGAAGACAGACAGGGAACTAGATGAGAACAGAGGAGCAGGGAAGACAGACAGGGAAGGAGGTGAGAACAGAGGAGCAGGGAAGACAGACAGGGAAGGAGGTGAGAACAGAGGAGCAGGGAAGACAGACAGGGAACGAGATGAGAACAGAGGAGCAGGGAAGACAGACAGGGAAGGAGATGAGAACAGAGGAGCAGGGAAGACAGACAGGGAAGGAGGTGAGAACAGAGGAGCAGGGAAGACAGACAGGGAACGAGGTAAGAACAGAGGAGCAGGGAAGACAGACAGGGAACGAGATGAGAACAGAGGAGCAGGGAAGACAGACAGGGAACGAGATGAGAACAGAGGAGCAGGGAAGACAGACAGGGAAGGAGGTGAGAACAGAGGAGCAGGGAAGACAGACAGGGAAGGAGGTGAGAACAGAGGAGCAGGGAAGACAGACAGGGAACGAGTTGAGAACAGAGGAGCAGGGAAGACAGACAGGGAACGAGGTAAGAATAGAGGAGCAGGGAAGACAGACAGGGAACGAGGTGAGAACAGAGGAGCAGGGAAGACAGACAGGGAAGGAGGTAAGAACAGAGGAGCAGGGAAGACAGACAGGGAAGGAGATGAGAACAGAGGAGCAGGGAAGACAGACAGGGAAGGAGATGAGAACAGAGGAGCAGGGAAGACAGACAGGGAACGAGATGAGAACAGAGGAGCAGGGAAGACAGACAGGGAAGGAGGTGAGAACAGAGGAGCAGGGAAGACAGACAGGGAAGGAGGTAAGAACAGAGGAGCAGGGAAGACAGACAGGGAAGGAGGTGAGAACAGAGGAGCAGGGAAGACAGACAGGGAACGAGATGAGAACAGAGGAGCAGGGAAGACAGACAGGGAAGGAGATGAGAACAGAGGAGCAGGGAAGACAGACAGGGAAGGAGGTAAGAACAGAGGAGCAGGGAAGACAGACAGGGAACGAGATGAGAACAGAGGAGCAGGGAAGACAGACAGGGAACGAGATGAGAACAGAGGAGCAGGGAAGACAGACAGGGAAAGAGATGAGAACAGAGGAGCAGGGAAGACAGACAGGGAACGAGATGAGAACAGAGGAGCAGGGAAGACAGACAGGGAAGGAGATGAGAACAGAGGAGCAGGGAAGACAGACAGGGAATGAGGTGAGAACAGAGGAGCAGGGAAGACAGACAGGGCAGGAGGTGAGAACAGAGGAGCAGGGAAGACAGACAGGGAAGGAGGTAAGAACAGAGGAGCAGGGAAGACAGACAGGGAAGGAGGTGAGAACAGAGGAGCAGGGAAGACAGACAGGGAACGAGATGAGAACAGAGGAGCAGGGAAGACAGACAGGGAAGGAGATGAGAACAGAGGAGCAGGGAAGACAGACAGGGAAGGAGGTAAGAACAGAGGAGCAGGGAAGACAGACAGGGAACGAGATGAGAACAGAGGAGCAGGGAAGACAGACAGGGAACGAGATGAGAACAGAGGAGCAGGGAAGACAGACAGGGAAAGAGATGAGAACAGAGGAGCAGGGAAAGAGATGAGAACAGAGGAGCAGGGAAGACAGACAGGGAACGAGATGAGAACAGAGGAGCAGGGAAGACAGACAGGGAACGAGGTGAGAACAGAGGAGCAGGGAAGACAGACAGGGAAGGAGGTAAGAACAGAGGAGCAGGGAAGACAGACAGGGAAGGAGGTGAGAACAGAGGAGCAGGGAAGACAGACAGGGAAGGAGGTAAGAACAGAGGAGCAGGGAAGACAGACAGGGAACTAGATGAGAACAGAGGAGCAGGGAAGACAGACAGGGAAGGAGGTGAGAACAGAGGAGCAGGGAAGACAGACAGGGAAGGAGGTGAGAACAGAGGAGCAGGGAAGACAGACAGGGAACGAGATGAGAACAGAGGAGCAGGGAAGACAGACAGGGAAGGAGATGAGAACAGAGGAGCAGGGAAGACAGACAGGGAAGGAGGTGAGAACAGAGGAGCAGGGAAGACAGACAGGGAACGAGGTAAGAACAGAGGAGCAGGGAAGACAGACAGGGAACGAGATGAGAACAGAGGAGCAGGGAAGACAGACAGGGAACGAGATGAGAACAGAGGAGCAGGGAAGACAGACAGGGAAGGAGGTGAGAACAGAGGAGCAGGGAAGACAGACAGGGAAGGAGGTGAGAACAGAGGAGCAGGGAAGACAGACAGGGAACGAGATGAGAACAGAGGAGCAGGGAAGACAGACAGGGAACGAGGTAAGAATAGAGGAGCAGGGAAGACAGACAGGGAACGAGGTGAGAACAGAGGAGCAGGGAAGACAGACAGGGAAGGAGGTAAGAACAGAGGAGCAGGGAAGACAGACAGGGAAGGAGATGAGAACAGAGGAGCAGGGAAGACAGACAGGGAAGGAGATGAGAACAGAGGAGCAGGGAAGACAGACAGGGAACGAGATGAGAACAGAGGAGCAGGGAAGACAGACAGGGAAGGAGGTGAGAACAGAGGAGCAGGGAAGACAGACAGGGAAGGAGGTAAGAACAGAGGAGCAGGGAAGACAGACAGGGAAGGAGGTGAGAACAGAGGAGCAGGGAAGACAGACAGGGAACGAGATGAGAACAGAGGAGCAGGGAAGACAGACAGGGAAGGAGATGAGAACAGAGGAGCAGGGAAGACAGACAGGGAAGGAGGTAAGAACAGAGGAGCAGGGAAGACAGACAGGGAACGAGATGAGAACAGAGGAGCAGGGAAGACAGACAGGGAACGAGATGAGAACAGAGGAGCAGGGAAGACAGACAGGGAAAGAGATGAGAACAGAGGAGCAGGGAAGACAGACAGGGAACGAGATGAGAACAGAGGAGCAGGGAAGACAGACAGGGAAGGAGATGAGAACAGAGGAGCAGGGAAGACAGACAGGGAACGAGGTGAGAACAGAGGAGCAGGGAAGACAGACAGGGCAGGAGGTGAGAACAGAGGAGCAGGGAAGACAGACAGGGAAGGAGGTAAGAACAGAGGAGCAGGGAAGACAGACAGGGAAGGAGGTGAGAACAGAGGAGCAGGGAAGACAGACAGGGAACGAGATGAGAACAGAGGAGCAGGGAAGACAGACAGGGAAGGAGATGAGAACAGAGGAGCAGGGAAGACAGACAGGGAAGGAGGTAAGAACAGAGGAGCAGGGAAGACAGACAGGGAACGAGATGAGAACAGAGGAGCAGGGAAGACAGACAGGGAACGAGATGAGAACAGAGGAGCAGGGAAGACAGACAGGGAAAGAGATGAGAACAGAGGAGCAGGGAAAGAGATGAGAACAGAGGAGCAGGGAAGACAGACAGGGAACGAGATGAGAACAGAGGAGCAGGGAAGACAGACAGGGAACGAGGTGAGAACAGAGGAGCAGGGAAGACAGACAGGGAACGAGGTAAGAACAGAGGAGCAGGGAAGACAGACAGGGAAGGAGATGAGAACAGAGGAGCAGGGAATACAGACAGGGAAGGAGATGAGAACAGAGGAGCAGGGAAGACAGACAGGGAACGAGATGAGAACAGAGGAGCAGGGAAGACAGACAGGGAAGGAGGTGAGAACAGAGGAGCAGGGAAGACAGACAGGGAACGAGGTAAGAACAGAGGAGCAGGGAAGACAGACAGGGAACGAGGTAAGAACAGAGGAGCAGGGAAGACAGACAGGGAACGAGATGAGAACAGAGGAGCAGGGAAGACAGACAGGGAAGGAGATGAGAACAGAGGAGCAGGGAAGACAGACAGGGAAGGAGGTAAGAATAGAGGAGCAGGGAAGACAGACAGGGAACGAGGTGAGAACAGAGGAGCAGGGAAGACAGACAGGGAAAGAGATGAGAACAGAGGAGCAGGGAAGACAGACAGGGAAGGAGGTGAGAACAGAGGAGCAGGGAAGACAGACAGGGAAGGAGGTGAGAACAGAGGAGCAGGGAAGACAGACAGGGAACGAGATGAGAACAGAGGAGCAGGGAAGACAGACAGGGAAGGAGGTGAGAACAGAGGAGCAGGGAAGACAGACAGGGAAGGAGGTGAGAACAGAGGAGCAGGGATGACAGACAGGGAACGAGGTGAGAACAGAGGAGCAGGGAAGACAGACAGGGAACGAGGTGAGAACAGAGGAGCAGGGAAGACAGACAGGGAACGAGATGAGAACAGAGGAGCAGGGAAGACAGACAGGGAAGGAGGTAAGAACAGAGGAGCAGGGAAGACAGACAGGGAACGAGATGAGAACAGAGGAGCAGGGAAGACAGACAGGGAAAGAGATGAGAACAGAGGAGCAGGGAAGACAGACAGGGAAGGAGGTGAGAACAGAGGAGCAGGGAAGACAGACAGGGAAGGAGATGAGAACAGAGGAGCAGGGAAGACAGACAGGGAAGGAGGTGAGAACAGAGGAGCAGGGAAGACAGACAGGGAACGAGATGAGAACAGAGGAGCAGGGAAGACAGACAGGGAACGAGATGAGAACAGAGGAGCAGGGCAGACAGACAGGGAACGAGATGAGAACAGAGGAGCAGGGAAGACAGACAGGGAAGGAGATGAGAACAGAGGAGCAGGGAAGACAGACAGGGAAGGAGATGAGAACAGAGGAGCAGGGAAGACAGACAGGGAAGGAGGTGAGAACAGAGGAGCAGGGAAGACAGACAGGGAAGGAGGTGAGAACAGAGGAGCAGGGAAGACAGACAGGGAAGGAGGTGAGAACAGAGGAGCAGGGAAGACAGACAGGGAAGGAGATGAGAACAGAGGAGCAGGGAAGACAGACAGGGAAGGAGATGAGAACAGAGGAGCAGGGAAGACAGACAGGGAAGGAGATGAGAACAGAGGAGCAGGGAAGACAGACAGGGAACGAGATGAGAACAGAGGAGCAGGGAAGACAGACAGGGAAGGAGATGAGAACAGAGGAGCAGGGAAGACAGACAGGGAAGGAGGTGAGAACAGAGGAGCAGGGAAGACAGACAGGCAAGGAGATGAGAACAGAGGAACAGGGAAGACAGACAGGGAAGGAGATGAGAACAGAGGAGCAGGGAAGACAGATAGTGTCTCTAGCGGTGTCTCCTAACCAGCCTTGGGCCCCCAGCTGGCCCGAGAGTTATCTTAGAGCGGGTGAGGTGGTGATGACTGGACTGGGGGTTGGCTTCCTCTCTCACATCAAAACAAACCTGCAGATGAGAGACAGATGGAGAGAGAGATAGCATGATTAAGCCTTGTGTTGTTGTTTTTTTATTCCAACACTGTCAGTCATCATAATCATCAGGAGGTGAAATGCAAAACTGAGCTTGTATCATTAACTCTGGGACTACTACATCTCTATCTGTATTTCAATGTAAAGCATCTCTTTAATAATACTTCCTGTTGACCCGACCAAGTGACCTCTCAACTCTGATCATGCTGTGCCCTCTATGTAGCCAGTTTAGATGCAGGAGGGGTTCACCAACACAGCTGATATAACCTAGAGGATTTAGGGAGAAGGGGGGAGAGGGATGAAGTGAAGGAGAGAGACTTATTGAGAAAACCCTGTGTAGCTCAGTTGGTAGAGCATGGCGCTTGCAAAGCCAGGGTTGTGGGTTCGTTTCCCACGGGGGGCCAGTATGAAAAAATGTATGCACTCACTTACTGTAAGTCGCTCTGGATAAAAGCGTCTGCTAAATGACTAAAATGTAAATGTAAAACAAGGTAGTTAAAGAGACAGTGTTCAACAGGAATCTCGCTGCTCTGGCACCCCAATGGTGGAACAAGCTCCCTCACGACGCCAGGACAGCGGAGTCACTCACCACCTTCCGGAGACACTTGAAACCCCACCTCTTTAAGGAATACCTGGGATAGGATAAAGTAATCCTTCTACCCCACCCTTACCCCCCCCCCAAAAAAAAAAAAAAAAACGTATTGTAAAGTGGTTATCCCACTGGCTATAAGGTGAATGCACCAATTTGTATGTCGCTCTGGATAAGAGCGTCTGCTAAATGACGTAAATGTAAATGTGTGTGTGGCCTCACTTGGTGTCCACACTGAGTGGCTGCAGAGTACTTTATATTGAAAAACATGCAGACACACGAGGACAAACAATATAGTGTAGTTACATAAATAGAAATAATGGAGTGTCTTAATATTATCCGTGGTTGGTCCTATTGCCTATTCTTCTAAGGTGGAAGGAGCCACAGTTATGCACCTGAGCCTGCTTACTGCACAACACAATCCATCAATCAGATTGATACACCAGTGTGTAGGTTATAGGGTGTCTAATTGATCTACATTTTTTCAATGTTGGTGACTCTTAAAAGAGCCTGTTTTGTTAATGTGCTGACATCACCCTTACCGGAACAGCACCCTCACCTGAGAAGTAGAAATCAAAGAGAGAGAAACTGTGTATTGAATAACTGCAGTTGACATAGTTAAGTAAATGGAAGAATACTTTTATTGCAATGTGGGTGTCTCTTAAAAGAGCCATCGGCTGTGCATAGTGTAGTCTATGGCACAAGGTGTTGCCAGGGAACAGCACCCTCTTCGAAGAGGTAGGAGGTGAAGATCTCCCGCACACGGATTTCCTCCCGTGCTGCGTTGTTGGCCCCCATCGATGCAACATCCTGATGCACCCAACCGTGCAGTGCCCTACACGGTAACTGTAGGCAATCGTTTTTGAAGGAATCTCCAGTTGCAAGGTATCCGTAGGAATATGGAAGATAATGTTATTATTAGACTTTTACATCACCAGGTCATTGTGGATTACTAAAGTATAATATCTCTTTTAACAAATCATGATAACATCGAGATCATATCAAGGATAGCATCATAAATGAATACATAAATACCCCTTGAAGCTTGATGATGAGTTGATCATTTGAATCAGCTGTGTAGTGCTGAGGCAAAAACTAAAACGTGCACCCCTTTGAGTCCCCGGGACCAGGACTGAGAACCACCGCTCTTCATTGGGACCTCTTCATCTGCGGACAGGCTTTCACAGCTCTCTGTATCCGAGGACAGAAAACATCACAAGAAACAGGCTTCATTATACTCATATTAGACAGCACTGAATATGATGTTACTGTTATCTCTGTCCTCACTTCTCTCTAGGGACCGGAACCACAACAGAACCTGCCCTATCCAGAATAGCCTGTTCTCTCCCTTCTTTGACAGCTGGAGCTGCTATCCTTTCACCTTCTTCCATGGCTGTTTGCTAGTTACCTACAAATGCATTTGGAGTTTGTGTTTTTCATTTACAATGATAAATACATCAAGATAGCTAGCTAATATGACGTTAGATAGCTGGTGATATTGAATTAACTTAGCTATCTGTACAGTTGGCTAGCTAGAGCTATGTTAGCATCTCATTTGAGTTAGCCTGCACTCCCAGCCATGTGGATGATTGGAGACAGGGCAACAACGTTTGTTTGTCACCACAGCGGTTTAGAGCATGTTACTATTTACCTGTGAATAAATTCATTAAAAGGAGAATGGATTAAACTATTTTACCCATTTAATAACCAGACCTTCCTACAAACTTGCTATGCTGAATTGTTTGACACACAATCCAACTTGCTGCCAGCACACCCCCGCTCTGGGAGGCGGGAAGAGCGCGCAATCGAACGTGCTGCCCACACGCGCAGCTCTGGGAGGCGGGAAGAGCGCGCAGCACTTTCCCGCCTTCTAATGTACACGAGCTGTGAGAAAAGCACGTGTGTGCGCCGCGTCATGCTGGGGGAGGATGTAGACTGCTCCATTCCATTCCGGGTTTTGCCTTATTCCACTCCGGGTTTTGCTGAGTGCTGTGGCACGGTGGCTGGGCTATGAGCGGTGTGTGGAGTCCCTGGATTTCTACTTTCCTCGGTTGACAGAAACACAGAGTCGCTGTGTGTAGTAGGGGGTCTAGGGGATAAGTTATCTTAACAGAGAGCACAAGGTGCCGCTTCATGTAGCGGAACGAGGTTGGGCTTTTTCACTCAAGGCAGATATCTTGTTCGGAGAGGGGGGACAGGACGAGAGAGAGAGAGAGGGAGACAGAGAGAGAGATTCTGCTATGAACTGAACGGATTTAAAGAAGAAGTGAATTGTTATTTTCGGTTTGTAAACATTTGACATTCTGCAGCGAGCCAGAGAAAGTAGAAATCCCGGACGGACGGAGGAAGCAACGCAGACCTGGTTTCACCGCGCGGATTGTCCGGCCGTTTGGGTCGTCTATAACGGATTTATTTCTTAACAAAACACTTACAAGGATTTATTACCGATGACTGCAATGTGGAGAGTACGAGTGGTGTGTTGCACTTTGTCGGTGCTGTCCCTGTCATGTGGAGGAGATATCAAAGCGAAAACCTGCAGTGATGTTAGACAAGCATATACCGCCAAAGGGTTCAGTCTTGTCAACGTACCTCATCATGAAGTGTCAGGTAAGACGGGAATACATACCTGGAGAATAAACTACTGTCTGCTTTCTTTCCTTTTATACAAGCTAATTGGTGATGTCTGTTTCGTTCCTGGCTTGTCTAACAGTTGGCTACAATAGTTAACGGTATCACTCCACGACGTTGCGTCAATTAATCGCCTGAATAAAAGTGCTCCTCAGGATATTTACTACGACTACCATTAACATGTGATAGTAAATGGGATAGCCTTTTACCATATTACAACCTTTTCCCATCCAAAGTATCTAATATCATTTTCTGACAGAAAAATCTGCAATAGCTTTAGCCATCAACAGGTTGTACTGTAGGCCTGTATGTTAACTTCAGCCAGTGTTGCACATCCTGTGGAAAAGCTGGCAGAACATTTGATGCTGTCTTTAGGTAGGGTTATGGTTAGAGGGAGATGATGTCTTTAGGTAGGGTTATGGTTAGAGGAGATGATGTCTTTAGGTAGGGTTATGGTTAGAGGAGATGCTGTCTTTAGGTAGGGTTATGGTTAGAGGGAGATGATGTCTTTAGGTAGGGTTATGGTTAGAGGAGATGCTGTCTTTAGGTAGGGTTATGGTTAGAGGAGATGATGTCTTTAGGTAGGGTTATGGTTAGAGGGAGATGATGTCTTTAGGTAGGGTTATGGTTAGAGGATATGATGTCTTTAGGTAGGGTTATGGTTAGAGGATATGATGTCTTTAGGTAGGGTTATGGTTAGAGGGAGATGATGTCTTTAGGTAGGGTTATGGTTAGAGGAGATGATGTCTTTAGGTAGGGTTATGGTTAGAGGAGATGATGTCTTTAGGTAGGGTTATGGTTAGAGGGAGATGATGTCTTTAGGTAGGGTTATGGTTAGAGGAGATGATGTCTTTAGGTAGGGTTATGGTTAGAGGATATGATGTCTTTAGGTAGGGTTATGGTTAGAGGAGATGATGTCTTTAGGTAGGGTTATGGTTAGAGGAGATGATGTCTTTAGGTAGGGTTATGGTTAGAGGAGATGCTGTCTTTAGGTAGGGTTATGGTTAGAGGAGATGATGTCTTTAGGTAGGGTTATGGTTAGAGGGAGATGATGTCTTTAGGTAGGGTTATGGTTAGAGGGAGATGATGTCTTTAGGTAGGGTTATGGTTAGAGGGAGATGATGTCTTTAGGTAGGGTTATGGTTAGAGGGAGATGATGTCTTTAGGTAGGGTTATGGTTAGAGGAGATGATGTCTTTAAGTAGGGTTATGGTTAGAGGAGATGCTGTCTTTAGGTAGGGTTATGGTTAGAGGAGATGATGTCTTTAGGTAGGGTTATGGTTAGAGGGAGATGATGTCTTTAGGTAGGGTTATGGTTAGAGGGAGATGATGTCTTTAGGTAGGGTTATGGTTAGAGGGAGATGATGTCTTTAGGTAGGGTTATGGTTAGAGGGAGATGATGTCTTTAGGTAGGGTTATGGTTAGAGGGAGATGATGTCTTTAGGTAGAGTTATGGTTAGAGGAGATGATGTCTTTAGGTAGGGTTATGGTTAGAGGGAGATGATGTCTTTAGGTAGAGTTATGGTTAGAGGGAGATGATGTCTTTAGGTAGGGTTATGGTTAGAGGGAGATGATGTCTTTAGGTAGGGTTATGGTTAGAGGGAGATGATGTCTTTAGGTAGGGTTATGGTTAGAGGAGATGATGTCTTTAGGTAGGGTTATGGTTAGAGGAGATGATGTCTTTAGGTAGGGTTATGGTTAGAGGGAGATGATGTCTTTAGGTAGGGTTATGGTTAGAGGGAGATGATGTCTTTAGGTAGAGTTATGGTTAGAGGAGATGATGTCTTTAGGTAGGGTTATGGTTAGAGGAGATGATGTCTTTAGGTAGGGTTATGGTTAGAGGGAGATGATGTCTTTAGGTAGAGTTATGGTTAGAGGAGATGATGTCTTTAGGTAGGGTTATGGTTAGAGGGAGATGATGTCTTTAGGTAGGGTTATGGTTAGAGGGAGATGATGTCTTTAGGTAGGGTTATGGTTAGAGGAGATGATGTCTTTAGGTAGGGTTATGGTTAGAGGAGATGATGTCTTTAGGTAGGGTTATGGTTAGAGGGAGATGATGTCTTTAGGTAGGGTTATGGTTAGAGGGAGATGATGTCTTTAGGTAGGGTTATGGTTAGAGGGAGATGATGTCTTTAGGTAGGGTTATGGTTAGAGGAGATGATGTCTTTAGGTAGGGTTATGGTTAGAGGAGATGATGTCTTTAGGTAGGGTTATGGTTAGAGGAGATGACGTCTTTAGGTAGGGTTATGGTTAGAGGGAGATGATGTCTTTAGGTAGGGTTATGGTTAGAGGAGATGATGTCTTTAGGTAGGGTTATGGTTAGAGGAGATGATGTCTTTAGGTAGGGTTATGGTTAGAGGAGATGATGTCTTTAGGTAGGGTTATGGTTAGAGGGAGATGATGTCTTTAGGTAGGGTTATGGTTAGAGGAGATGATGTCTTTAGGTAGGGTTATGGTTAGAGGAGATGATGTCTTTAGGTAGAGTTATGGTTAGAGGGAGATGATGTCTTTAGGTAGGGTTATGGTTAGAGGAGATGATGTCTTTAGGTAGGGTTATGGTTAGAGGAGATGATGTCTTTAGGTAGGGTTATGGTTAGAGGAGATGATGGCTTTAGGTAGGGTTATGGTTAGAGGAGATGATGTCTTTAGGTAGGGTTATGGTAAGAGGATATGATGTCTTTAGGTAGAGTTATGGTTAGAGGGAGATGATGTCTTTAGGTAGGGTTATGGTTAGAGGGAGATGATGTCTTTAGGTAGGGTTATGGTTAGAGGAGATGATGTCTTTAGGTAGGGTTATGGTTAGAGGGAGATGATGTCTTTAGGTAGGGTTATGGTTAGAGGGAGATGATGTCTTTAGGTAGGGTTATGGTTAGAGGAGATGATGTCTTTAGGTAGGGTTATGGTTAGAGGGAGATGATGTCTTTAGGTAGGGTTATGGTTAGAGGAGATGATGTCTTTAGGTAGGGTTATGGTTAGAGGGAGATGCTGTCTTTAGGTAGGGTTATGGTTAGAGGGAGATGATGTCTTTAGGTAGGGTTATGGTTAGAGGGAGATGATGTCTTTAGGTAGGGTTATGGTTAGAGGGAGATGATATCTTTAGGTAGGGTTATGGTTAGAGGAGATGATGTCTTTAGGTAGGGTTATGGTTAGAGGAGATGATGTCTTTAGGTAGGGTTATGGTTAGAGGGAGATGATGTCTTTAGGTAGGGTTATGGTTAGAGGAGATGATGTCTTTAGGTAGGGTTATGGTTAGAGGAGATGATGTCTTTAGGTAGGGTTATGGTTAGAGGAGATGATGTCTTTAGGTAGGGTTATGGTTAGAGGAGATGATGTCTTTAGGTAGGGTTATGGTTAGAGGAGATGATGTCTTTAGGTAGGGTTATGGTTAGAGGAGATGATGTCTTTAGGTTAGAGGAGATGATGTCTTTAGGTAGGGTTATGGTTAGAGGAGATGATGTCTTTAGGTAGGGTTATGGTTAGAGGAGATGATGTCTTTAGGTAGGGTTATGGTTAGAGGAGATGATGTCTTTAGGTAGGGTTATGGTTAGAGGAGATGATGTCTTTAGGTAGGGTTATGGTTAGAGGAGATGATGTCTTTAGGTAGGGTTATGGTTAGAGGAGATGATGTCTTTAGGTAGGGTTATGGTTAGAGGAGATGATGTCTTTAGGTAGGGTTATGGTTAGAGGGAGATGATGTCTTTAGGTAGGGTTATGGTTAGAGGAGATGATGTCTTTAGGTAGGGTTATGGTTAGAGGAGATGATGTCTTTAGGTAGAGTTATGGTTAGAGGGAGATGATGTCTTTAGGTAGGGTTATGGTTAGAGGAGATGATGTCTTTAGGTAGGGTTATGGTTAGAGGAGATGATGTCTTTAGGTAGGGTTATGGTTAGAGGAGATGATGGCTTTAGGTAGGGTTATGGTTAGAGGAGATGATGTCTTTAGGTAGGGTTATGGTAAGAGGATATGATGTCTTTAGGTAGAGTTATGGTTAGAGGGAGATGATGTCTTTAGGTAGGGTTATGGTTAGAGGGAGATGATGTCTTTAGGTAGGGTTATGGTTAGAGGAGATGATGTCTTTAGGTAGGGTTATGGTTAGAGGGAGATGATGTCTTTAGGTAGGGTTATGGTTAGAGGAGATGATGTCTTTAGGTAGGGTTATGGTTAGAGGAGATGATGTCTTTAGGTAGGGTTATGGTTAGAGGGAGATGATGTCTTTAGGTAGGGTTATGGTTAGAGGAGATGATGTCTTTAGGTAGGGTTATGGTTAGAGGGAGATGCTGTCTTTAGGTAGGGTTATGGTTAGAGGGAGATGATGTCTTTAGGTAGGGTTATGGTTAGAGGGAGATGATGTCTTTAGGTAGGGTTATGGTTAGAGGGAGATGATATCTTTAGGTAGGGTTATGGTTAGAGGAGATGATGTCTTTAGGTAGGGTTATGGTTAGAGGAGATGATGTCTTTAGGTAGGGTTATGGTTAGAGGGAGATGATGTCTTTAGGTAGGGTTATGGTTAGAGGAGATGATGTCTTTAGGTAGGGTTATGGTTAGAGGAGATGATGTCTTTAGGTAGGGTTATGGTTAGAGGAGATGATGTCTTTAGGTAGGGTTATGGTTAGAGGAGATGATGTCTTTAGGTAGGGTTATGGTTAGAGGAGATGATGTCTTTAGGTAGGGTTATGGTTAGAGGAGATGATGTCTTTAGGTTAGAGGAGATGATGTCTTTAGGTAGGGTTATGGTTAGAGGAGATGATGTCTTTAGGTAGGGTTATGGTTAGAGGAGATGATGTCTTTAGGTAGGGTTATGGTTAGAGGAGATGATGTCTTTAGGTAGGGTTATGGTTAGAGGAGATGATGTCTTTAGGTAGGGTTATGGTTAGAGGAGATGATGTCTTTAGGTAGGGTTATGGTTAGAGGAGATGATGTCTTTAGGTAGGGTTATGGTTAGAGGAGATGATGTCTTTAGGTAGGGTTATGGTTAGAGGAGATGATGTCTTTAGGTAGGGTTATGGTTAGAGGAGATGATGTCTTTAGGTAGGGTTATGGTTAGAGGAGATGATGTCTTTAGGTAGGGTTATGGTTAGAGGAGATGATGTCTTTAGGTAGGGTTATGGTTAGAGGAGATGATGTCTTTAGGTAGGGTTATGGTTAGAGGAGATGATGTCTTTAGGTAGGGTTATGGTTAGAGGAGATGATGTCTTTAGGTAGGGTTATGGTTAGAGGAGATGATGTCTTTAGGTAGGGTTATGGTTAGAGGAGATGATGTCTTTAGGTAGGGTTATGGTTAGAGGAGATGATGTCTTTAGGTAGGGTTATGGTTAGAGGGAGATGATGTCTTTAGGTAGGGTTATGGTTAGAGGATATGATGTCTTTAGGTAGGGTTATGGTTAGAGGAGATGATGTCTTTAGGTAGGGTTATGGTTAGAGGAGATGATGTCTTTAGGTAGGGTTATGGTTAGAGGAGATGATGTCTTTAGGTAGGGTTATGGTTAGAGGGAGATGATGTCTTTAGGTAGGGTTATGGTTAGAGGAGATGATGTCTTTAGGTAGGGTTATGGTTAGAGGAGATGATGTCTTTAGGTAGGGTTATGGTTAGAGGAGATGCTGTCTTTAGGTAGGGTTATGGTTAGAGGAGATGATGTCTTTAGGTAGGGTTATGGTTAGAGGAGATTATGTCTTTAGGTAGGGTTATGGTTAGAGGAGATGATGTCTTTAGGTAGGGTTATGGTTAGAGGAGATGATGTCTTTAGGTAGGGTTATGGTTAGAGGAGATGATGTCTTTAGGTAGGGTTATGGTTAGAGGGAGATGATGTCTTTAGGTAGGGTTATGGTTAGAGGGAGATGATGTCTTTAGGTAGGGTTATGGTTAGAGGAGATGATGTCTTTAGGTAGGGTTATGGTTAGAGGAGATGATGTCTTTAGGTAGAGTTATGGTTAGAGGAGATGATGTCTTTAGGTAGGGTTATGGTTAGAGGGAGATGATGTCTTTAGGTAGGGTTATGGTTAGAGGGAGATGATGTCTTTAGGTAGGGTTATGGTTAGAGGAGATGATGTCTTTAGGTAGGGTTATGGTTAGAGGAGATGATGTCTTTAGGTAGGGTTATGGTTAGAGGGAGATGATGTCTTTAGGTAGGGTTATGGTTAGAGGAGACGATGTCTTTAGGTAGGGTTATGGTTAGAGGAGATGATGTCTTTAGGTAGGGTTATGGTTAGAGGGAGATGATGTCTTTAGGTAGGGTTATGGTTAGAGGGAGATGATGTCTTTAGGTAGGGTTATGGTTAGAGGAGATGATGTCTTTAGGTAGGGTTATGGTTAGAGGGAGATGATGTCTTTAGGTAGGGTTATGGTTAGAGGGAGATGATGTCTTTAGGTAGGGTTATGGTTAGAGGGAGATGATGTCTTTAGGTAGGGTTATGGTTAGAGGGAGATGATGTCTTTAGGTAGGGTTATGGTTAGAGGAGATGATGTCTTTAGGTAGGGTTATGGTTAGAGGGAGATGATGTCTTTAGGTAGGGTTATGGTTAGAGGAGATGATGTCTTTAGGTAGGGTTATGGTTAGAGGGAGATGATGTCTTTAGGTAGGGTTATGGTTAGAGGAGATGATGTCTTTAGGTAGGGTTATGGTTAGAGGAGATGATGTCTTTAGGTAGGGTTATGGTTAGAGGGAGATGATGTCTTTAGGTAGGGTTATGGTTAGAGGGAGATGATGTCTTTAGGTAGGGTTATGGTTAGAGGAGATTATGTCTTTAGGTAGGGTTATGGTTAGAGGGAGATGATGTCTTTAGGTAGGGTTATGGTTAGAGGAGATGATGTCTTTAGGTAGGGTTATGGTTAGAGGAGATGATGTCTTTAGGTAGGGTTATGGTTAGAGGAGATGATGGCTTTAGGTAGGGTTATGGTTAGAGGAGATGATGTCTTTAGGTAGGGTTATGGTAAGAGGATATGATGTCTTTAGGTAGAGTTATGGTTAGAGGGAGATGATGTCTTTAGGTAGGGTTATGGTTAGAGGGAGATGATGTCTTTAGGTAGGGTTATGGTTAGAGGAGATGATGTCTTTAGGTAGGGTTATGGTTAGAGGGAGATGATGTCTTTAGGTAGGGTTATGGTTAGAGGGAGATGATGTCTTTAGGTAGGGTTATGGTTAGAGGAGATGATGTCTTTAGGTAGGGTTATGGTTAGAGGGAGATGATGTCTTTAGGTAGGGTTATGGTTAGAGGAGATGATGTCTTTAGGTAGGGTTATGGTTAGAGGAGATGATGTCTTTAGGTAGGGTTATGGTTAGAGGAGATGATGTCTTTAGGTAGGGTTATGGTTAGAGGGAGATGATGTCTTTAGGTAGGGTTATGGTTAGAGGAGATGATGTCTTTAGGTAGGGTTATGGTTAGAGGGAGATGCTGTCTTTAGGTAGGGTTATGGTTAGAGGGAGATGATGTCTTTAGGTAGGGTTATGGTTAGAGGGAGATGATGTCTTTAGGTAGGGTTATGGTTAGAGGGAGATGATATCTTTAGGTAGGGTTATGGTTAGAGGAGATGATGTCTTTAGGTAGGGTTATGGTTAGAGGAGATGATGTCTTTAGGTAGGGTTATGGTTAGAGGGAGATGATGTCTTTAGGTAGGGTTATGGTTAGAGGAGATGATGTCTTTAGGTAGGGTTATGGTTAGAGGAGATGATGTCTTTAGGTAGGGTTATGGTTAGAGGAGATGATGTCTTTAGGTAGGGTTATGGTTAGAGGAGATGATGTCTTTAGGTAGGGTTATGGTTAGAGGAGATGATGTCTTTAGGTAGGGTTATGGTTAGAGGAGATGATGTCTTTAGGTAGGGTTATGGTTAGAGGGAGATGATGTCTTTAGGTAGGGTTATGGTTAGAGGAGATGATGTCTTTAGGTAGGGTTATGGTTAGAGGAGATGATGTCTTTAGGTAGAGTTATGGTTAGAGGGAGATGATGTCTTTAGGTAGGGTTATGGTTAGAGGAGATGATGTCTTTAGGTAGGGTTATGGTTAGAGGAGATGATGTCTTTAGGTAGGGTTATGGTTAGAGGAGATGATGGCTTTAGGTAGGGTTATGGTTAGAGGAGATGATGTCTTTAGGTAGGGTTATGGTAAGAGGATATGATGTCTTTAGGTAGAGTTATGGTTAGAGGGAGATGATGTCTTTAGGTAGGGTTATGGTTAGAGGGAGATGATGTCTTTAGGTAGGGTTATGGTTAGAGGAGATGATGTCTTTAGGTAGGGTTATGGTTAGAGGGAGATGATGTCTTTAGGTAGGGTTATGGTTAGAGGGAGATGATGTCTTTAGGTAGGGTTATGGTTAGAGGAGATGATGTCTTTAGGTAGGGTTATGGTTAGAGGGAGATGATGTCTTTAGGTAGGGTTATGGTTAGAGGAGATGATGTCTTTAGGTAGGGTTATGGTTAGAGGGAGATGCTGTCTTTAGGTAGGGTTATGGTTAGAGGGAGATGATGTCTTTAGGTAGGGTTATGGTTAGAGGGAGATGATGTCTTTAGGTAGGGTTATGGTTAGAGGGAGATGATATCTTTAGGTAGGGTTATGGTTAGAGGAGATGATGTCTTTAGGTAGGGTTATGGTTAGAGGAGATGATGTCTTTAGGTAGGGTTATGGTTAGAGGAGATGATGTCTTTAGGTAGGGTTATGGTTAGAGGGAGATGATGTCTTTAGGTAGGGTTATGGTTAGAGGAGATGATGTCTTTAGGTAGGGTTATGGTTAGAGGAGATGATGTCTTTAGGTAGGGTTATGGTTAGAGGAGATGCTGTCTTTAGGTAGGGTTATGGTTAGAGGAGATGATGTCTTTAGGTAGGGTTATGGTTAGAGGAGATTATGTCTTTAGGTAGGGTTATGGTTAGAGGAGATGATGTCTTTAGGTAGGGTTATGGTTAGAGGAGATGATGTCTTTAGGTAGGGTTATGGTTAGAGGAGATGATGTCTTTAGGTAGGGTTATGGTTAGAGGGAGATGATGTCTTTAGGTAGGGTTATGGTTAGAGGGAGATGATGTCTTTAGGTAGGGTTATGGTTAGAGGAGATGATGTCTTTAGGTAGGGTTATGGTTAGAGGAGATGATGTCTTTAGGTAGAGTTATGGTTAGAGGAGATGATGTCTTTAGGTAGGGTTATGGTTAGAGGGAGATGATGTCTTTAGGTAGGGTTATGGTTAGAGGGAGATGATGTCTTTAGGTAGGGTTATGGTTAGAGGAGATGATGTCTTTAGGTAGGGTTATGGTTAGAGGAGATGATGTCTTTAGGTAGGGTTATGGTTAGAGGGAGATGATGTCTTTAGGTAGGGTTATGGTTAGAGGAGACGATGTCTTTAGGTAGGGTTATGGTTAGAGGAGATGATGTCTTTAGGTAGGGTTATGGTTAGAGGGAGATGATGTCTTTAGGTAGGGTTATGGTTAGAGGGAGATGATGTCTTTAGGTAGGGTTATGGTTAGAGGAGATGATGTCTTTAGGTAGGGTTATGGTTAGAGGGAGATGATGTCTTTAGGTAGGGTTATGGTTAGAGGGAGATGATGTCTTTAGGTAGGGTTATGGTTAGAGGGAGATGATGTCTTTAGGTAGGGTTATGGTTAGAGGGAGATGATGTCTTTAGGTAGGGTTATGGTTAGAGGAGATGATGTCTTTAGGTAGGGTTATGGTTAGAGGGAGATGATGTCTTTAGGTAGGGTTATGGTTAGAGGAGATGATGTCTTTAGGTAGGGTTATGGTTAGAGGGAGATGATGTCTTTAGGTAGGGTTATGGTTAGAGGAGATGATGTCTTTAGGTAGGGTTATGGTTAGAGGAGATGATGTCTTTAGGTAGGGTTATGGTTAGAGGGAGATGATGTCTTTAGGTAGGGTTATGGTTAGAGGGAGATGATGTCTTTAGGTAGGGTTATGGTTAGAGGAGATTATGTCTTTAGGTAGGGTTATGGTTAGAGGGAGATGATGTCTTTAGGTAGGGTTATGGTTAGAGGAGATGATGTCTTTAGGTAGGGTTATGGTTAGAGGAGATAATGTCTTTAGGTAGGGTTATGGTTAGAGGAGATGATGTCTTTAGGTTAGAGGAGATGACGTCTTTAGGTAGGGTTATGGTTAGAGGAGATGATGTCTTTAGGTAGGGTTATGGTTAGAGGAGATGATGTCTTTAGGTAGGGTTATGATTAGAGGAGATGATGTCTTTAGGTAGGGTTATGGTTAGAGGAGATGATGTCTTTAGGTAGGGTTATGGTTAGAGGAGATGATGTCTTTAGGTTAGAGGAGATGATGTCTTTGGGTAGGGTTATGGTTAGAGGAGATGATGTCTTTAGGTAGGGTTATGGTTAGAGGAGACGATGTCTTTAGGTAGGGTTATGGTTAGAGGAGATGATGTCTTTAGGTAGGGTTATGGTTAGAGGAGATGATGTCTTTAGGTAGGGTTATGGTTAGAGGAGATGATGTCTTTAGGTAGGGTTATGGTTAGAGGAGATGATGTCTTTAGGTAGGGTTATGGTTAGAGGAGATGATGTCTTTAGGTTAGAGGAGATGACGTCTTTAGGTAGGGTTATGGTTAGAGGAGATGATGTCTTTAGGTAGGGTTATGGTTAGAGGAGATGATGTCTTTAGGTAGGGTTATGATTAGAGGAGATGATGTCTTTAGGTAGGGTTATGGTTAGAGGAGATGATGTCTTTAGGTAGGGTTATGGTTAGAGGAGATGATGTCTTTAGGTTAGAGGAGATGACGTCTTTAGGTAGGGTTATGGTTAGAGGAGATGATGTCTTTAGGTAGGGTTATGGTTAGAGGAGATGATGTCTTTAGGTAGGGTTATGGTTAGAGGAGATGATGTATTTAGGTAGGGTTATGGTTAGAGGGAGATGATGTCTTTAGGTAGGGTTATGGTTAGAGGAGATGATGTCTTTAGGTAGGGTTATGGTTAGAGGAGATGATGTCTTTAGGTAGGGTTATGGTTAGAGGGAGATGATGTCTTTAGGTAGGGTTATGGTTAGAGGGAGATGATGTCTTTAGGTAGGGTTATGGTTAGAGGAGATGATGTCTTTAGGTAGGGTTATGGTTAGAGGAGATGATGTCTTTAGGTAGGGTTATGGTTAGAGGAGATGATGTCTTTAGGTAGGGTTATGGTTAGAGGAGATGATGTCTTTAGGTAGGGTTATGGTTAGAGGGAGATGATGTCTTTAGGTAGGGTTATGGTTAGAGGAGATGATGTCTTTAGGTAGGGTTATGGTTAGAGGGAGATGATGTCTTTAGGTAGGGTTATGGTTAGAGGAGATGATGTCTTTAGGTAGGGTTATGGTTAGAGGAGATGATGTCTTTAGGTAGGGTTATGGTAAGAGGATATGATGTCTTTAGGTAGAGTTATGGTTAGAGGAGATGATGTCTTTAGGTAGGGTTATGGTTAGAGGGAGATGATGTCTTTAGGTAGGGTTATGGTTAGAGGGAGATGATGTCTTTAGGTAGGGTTATGGTTAGAGGGAGATGATGTCTTTAGGTAGGGTTATGGTTAGAGGAGATTATGTCTTTAGGTAGGGTTATGGTTAGAGGAGATGATGTCTTTAGGTAGGGTTATGGTTAGAGGGAGATGATGTCTTTAGGTAGGGTTATGGTTAGAGGAGATGATGTCTTTAGGTAGGGTTATGGTTAGAGGAGATGATGTCTTTAGGTAGGGTTACGGTTAGAGGGAGATGATGTCTTTAGGTAGGGTTATGGTTAGAGGGAGATGATGTCTTTAGGTAGGGTTATGGTTAGAGGAGATGATGTCTTTAGGTAGGGTTATGGTTAGAGGGAGATGATGTCTTTAGGTAGGGTTATGGTTAGAGGAGATGATGTCTTTAGGTAGGGTTATGGTTAGAGGATATGATGTCTTTAGGTAGGGTTATGGTTAGAGGAGATGATGTCTTTAGGTAGGGTTATGGTTAGAGGAGATGATGTCTTTAGGTAGGGTTATGGTTAGAGGAGATGATGTCTTTAGGTAGGGTTATGGTTAGAGGAGATGATGTCTTTAGGTTAGAGGAGATGACGTCTTTAGGTAGGGTTATGGTTAGAGGAGATGATGTCTTTAGGTAGGGTTATGGTTAGAGGAGATGATGTCTTTAGGTAGGGTTATGATTAGAGGAGATGATGTCTTTAGGTAGGGTTATGGTTAGAGGAGATGATGTCTTTAGGTAGGGTTATGGTTAGAGGAGATGATGTCTTTAGGTTAGAGGAGATGACGTCTTTAGGTAGGGTTATGGTTAGAGGAGATGATGTCTTTAGGTAGGGTTATGGTTAGAGGAGATGATGTCTTTAGGTAGGGTTATGGTTAGAGGAGATGATGTCTTTAGGTAGGGTTATGGTTAGAGGGAGATGATGTCTTTAGGTAGGGTTATGGTTAGAGGAGATGATGTCTTTAGGTAGGGTTATGGTTAGAGGAGATGATGTCTTTAGGTAGGGTTATGGTTAGAGGGAGATGATGTCTTTAGGTAGGGTTATGGTTAGAGGGAGATGATGTCTTTAGGTAGGGTTATGGTTAGAGGAGATGATGTCTTTAGGTAGGGTTATGGTTAGAGGAGATGATGTCTTTAGGTAGGGTTATGGTTAGAGGAGATGATGTCTTTAGGTAGGGTTATGGTTAGAGGAGATGATGTCTTTAGGTAGGGTTACGGTTAGAGGGAGATTATGTCTTTAGGTAGGGTTATGGTTAGAGGGAGATGATGTCTTTAGGTAGGGTTATGGTTAGAGGAGATGATGTCTTTAGGTAGGGTTATGGTTAGAGGGAGATGATGTCTTTAGGTAGGGTTATGGTTAGAGGAGATGATGTCTTTAGGTAGGGTTATGGTTAGAGGATATGATGTCTTTAGGTAGGGTTATGGTTAGAGGAGATGATGTCTTTAGGTAGGGTTATGGTTAGAGGAGATGATGTCTTTAGGTAGGGTTATGGTTAGAGGAGATGATGTCTTTAGGTAGGGTTATGATTAGGTGTGTGTTGTTGTGTTGTGGTCCAGAAACCACTCAACAAGACCAGGTGAGGTTAGAAATGTTGTTTCTTATAAACCAGACTCTCAAAACACAGAAAATCAACTTGTCTGGAGAGTAACTAGCTCCCTATTTGACTTGACTTGCTATGTAATAAGCTGTAAATAGTTCTGGATGTGGCATTAGGACATATGATTGGATTAGGCTCCAGTTTTACTTGAACAATGTCATTTGATGTAGCTATGGTAACCCTGAACTAGACAATCCATGTTCCAGTCTGATAAGATGCAACACCTATAAGGCATGGAGGTTGAAATATCTGTTGGCGTTTTGCAGAGCCTATTTATTGTGGTGAATCATCTGACAAAACCAACTCATGTTTATTCATGAGAGAAAGAAGCAAACAAACAAATCAATAAACAATGAAAGAAGCAAAACTGTTTAAAAACAGAATGTATTGTTAATGACCAAGCCCCTGTCAGACAGGTACCCTAACCTACTGGTAGTTTAACCTACTGGTACCCTAACCTACTGGTACCCTAACCTACTGGTACCCTAACCTACTGGTAGTTTAACCTACTGGTACCCTAACCTACTGGTACCCTAACCTACTGGTAGTTTAACCTACTGGTAGTTTAACCTACTGGTACCCTAACCTACTGGTACCCTAACGTACTGGTACCCTAACCTACTGGTAGTTTAACCTACTGGTACCCTAACCTACTGGTACCCTAACCTACTGGTAGTTTAACCTACTGGTAGTTTAACCTACTGGTACCCTAACCTACTGGTACCCTAACCTACTGGTAGTTTAACCTACTGGTACCCTAACCTACTGGTAGTTTAACCTACTGGTACCCTAACATACTGGTAGTTTAACCTACTGGTACCCTAACCTACTGGTACCCTAACCTACTGGTAGTTTAACCTACTGGTACCCTAACCTACTGGTACCCTAACCTACTGGTACCCTAACCTACTGGTAGTTTAACCTACTGGTACCCTAACCTACTGGTAGTTTAACCTACTGGTACCCTAACCTACTGGTACCCTAACCTACTGGTACCATAACCTACTGGTAGTTTAACCTACTGGTACCCTAACCTACTGGTACCCTAACCTACTGGTAGTTTAACCTACTGGTACCCTAACCTACTGGTAGTTTAACCTACTGGTACCCTAACCTACTGGTACCCTAACCTACTGGTACCCTAACCTACTGGTAGTTTAACCTACTGGTACCCTAACCTACTGGTACCCTAACCTACTGGTAGTTTAACCTACTGGTACCCTAACCTACTGGTAGTTTAACCTACTGGTACCCTAACCTACTGGTACCCTAACCTACTGGTACCCTAACCTACTGGTAGTTTAACCTACTGGTACCCTAACCTACTGGTACCCTAACCTACTGGTACCCTAACCTACTGGTAGTTTAACCTACTGGTACCCTAACCTACT
Organism: Coregonus lavaretus; assembly: GCF_964263955.1. NCBI lineage: Eukaryota > Metazoa > Chordata > Actinopteri > Salmoniformes > Salmonidae > Coregonus > Coregonus lavaretus. Next base: position 115,339 of record NW_028159960.1, read on the forward strand.
GGTACCCTAACCTACTGGTAGTTTAACCTACTGGTACCCTAACCTACTGGTACCCTAACCTACTGGTACCCTAACCTACTGGTACCCTAACCTACTGGTAGTTTAACCTACTGGTACCCTAACCTACTGGTAGTTTAACCTACTGGTACCCTAACCTACTGGTACCCTAACCTACTGGTACCCTAACCTACTGGTAGTTTAACCTACTGGTACCCTAACCTACTGGTAGTTTAACCTACTGGTACCCTAACCTACTGGTAGTTTAACCTACTGGTACCCTAACCTACTGGTACCCTAACCTACTGGTAGTTTAACCTACTGGTACCCTAACCTACTGGTACCCTAACCTACTGGTACCCTAACCTACTGGTACCCTAACCTACTGGTACCCTAACCTACTGGTAGTTTAACCTACTGGTACCCTAACCTACTGGTACCCTAACCTACTGGTACCCTAACCTACTGGTAGTTTAACCTACTGGTACCCTAACCTACTGGTACCCTAACCTACTGGTAGTTTAACCTACTGGTACCCTAACCTACTGGTACCCTAACCTACTGGTACCCTAACCTACTGGTACCCTAACCTACTGGTAGTTTAACCTACTGGTACCCTAACCTACTGGTTGTTTAACCTACTGGTACCCTAACCTACTGGTACCCTAACCTACTGGTACCCTAACCTACTGGTAGTTTAACCTACTGGTACCCTAACCTACTGGTAGTTTAACCTACTGGTACCCTAACCTACTGGTAGTTTAACCTACTGGTACCCTAACCTACTGGTACCCTAACCTACTGGTAGTTTAACCTACTGGTACCCTAACCTACTGGTAGTTTAACCTACTGGTACCCTAACCTACTGGTACCCTAACCTACTGGTACCCTAACCTACTGGTACCCTAACCTACTGGTAGTTTAACCTACTGGTACCCTAACCTACTGGTACCCTAACCTACTGGTACCCTAACCTACTGGTAGTTTAACCTACTGGTACCCTAACCTACTGGTAGTTTAACCTACTGGTACCCTAACCTACTGGTAGTTTAACCTACTGGTACCCTAACCTACTGGTACCCTAACCTACTGGTAGTTTAACCTAATGGTACCCTAACCTACTGGTAGTTTAACCTACTGGTACCCTAACCTACTGGTAGTTTAACCTACTGGTACCCTAACCTACTGGTACCCTAACCTACTGGTAGTTTAACCTACTGGTACCCTAACCTACTGGTACCCTAACCTACTGGTACCCTAACCTACTGGTACCCTAACCTACTGGTAGTTTAACCTACTGGTACCCTAACCTACTGGTACCCTAACCTACTGGTACCCTAACCTACTGGTACCCTAACCTACTGGTAGTTTAACCTACTGGTACCCTAACCTACTGGTACCCTAACCTACTGGTAGTTTAACCTACTGGTACCCTAACCTACTGGTACCCTAACCTACTGGTACCATAACCTACTGGTACCCTAACCTACTGGTAGTTTAACCTACTGGTACCCTAACCTACTGGTAACATAACCTACTGGTACCATAACCTACTGGTTTCCTAACCTACTGGTAGTTTAACCTACTGGTAGTTTAACCTACTGGGACCCTAACCTACTGGTACCCTAACCTACTGGTACCCTAACCTACTGGTAACATAACCTACTGGTACCATAACCTACTGGTTTCCTAACCTACTGGGACCCTAACCTACTGGTACCCTAACCTACTGGTACCCTAACCTACTGGTACCCTAACCTACTGGGACCCTAACCTACTGGTACCCTAACCTACTGGTAACATAACCTACTGGTACCATAACCTACTGGTACCCTAACCTACTGGTTTCCTAACCTACTGGTAGTTTAACCTACTGGTACCCTAACCTACTGGTACCCTAACCTACTGGTACCCTAACCTACTGGGACCCTAACCTACTGGTACCCTAACCTACTGGTACCATAACCTACTGGTACCCTAACCTACTGGTTTCCTAACCTACTGGGACCCTAACCTACTGGTACCCTAACCTACTGGTACCCTAACCTACTGGTACCCTAACCTACTGGTAGTTTAACCTACTGGTACCCTAACCTACTGGTACCCTAACCTACTGGTACCCTAACCTACTGGTAACATAACCTACTGGTACCATAACCTACTGGTTTCCTAACCTATTACACAGTAATGCCATCCCCTTCAGACACACAGTATGCCTACAGTTAGAATACACTGTCAAGCAACTCCAGCACAGACGGTTGAAGGTTTCCTTGGAATACCTGGTGCTCATATTATAACTCATATTTATTTCTAAGTGTTATAAAAAACATGTAACATAGTGGTGTGTAGCAGGCCAGTAGGTGTCTCTGTCTACACAGGCCAGGTTACTGACACTTATAATAAGGATTTATATGTTAACTCCTCAAGGCTTAGTTTTAATTCATGCTCTGCTCTTTGGCACGGCACAGATAAGGGTTTCATTATCTGTTGTGTGGTAATCCCATTTAGTTTTAAAGCAGGAAAGCAGCTTGTCTGTGTGGAGAGAGGGCTGGAGACTGTTCCCCGAGAGGAGAGGAGAGGAACACATGGTGTTAATCCCTCCATCTATAAACACTGGCGTTGAAGCTTCATCAGCTAGCAGGGGTTGTTTTACTTAATAGTGGAACACGTGCTTTTGATTGAATCCTATTCTAAATCAAGACACTCCATAAGCTCAGGGCCACAGCTTCAGTGATGACTTCCAACATGAGGTGAGTCTTTCCTCGGTTCTCCTCTATAAGGTCAGGCGTTCTTCTCCTCTATACTGTCAGGTGTTCTTCTCCTCTATACTGTCAGGTGTTGTTCTTCTCCTCTATACTGTCAGGTGTTCTTCTCCTCTATAAGGTCAGGTATTGTTCTTCTCCTCTATACTGTCAGGTGTTCTTTTCCTCTATGCTGTCAGGCGTTCTTCTCCTCTATACTGTCAGGTGTTCTTCTCCTCTATACTGTCAGGTGTTCTTCTCCTCTATACTGTCAGGTGTTCTTCTCCTCTATACTGTCAGGTGTTCTTCTCCTCTATACTGTCAGGTGTTCTTCTCCTCTATACTGTCAGGTGTTCTCCTCCTCTATAAGGTCAGGTGTTCTTCTCCTCTATACTGTGAGGTGTTCTTCTCCTCTATACTGTCAGGTGTTCTTCTCCTCTATACTGTCAGGTGTTCTTCTCCTCTATACTGTCAGGTGTTCTTCTCCTCTATAAGGTCAGGCATTCTTCTCCTCTATACTGTCAGGTGTTGTTCTTCTCTATACTGTCAGGTGTTCTTCTCCTCTATAAGGTCAGGCATTCTTCTCCTCTATACTGTCAGGTGTTGTTCTTCTCCTCTATACTGTCAGGTGTTCTTCTCCTCTATACTGTCAGGTGTTATTCTTCTCCTCTATACTGTCAGGTGTTATTCTTCTCCTCTATACTGTCAGGTGTTCTTCTCCTCTATACTGTCAGGTGTTCTTCTCCTCTATACTGTCAGGTGTTCTTCTCCTCTATACTGTCAGGTGTTCTTCTCCTCTATACTGTCAGGTGTTGTTCTTCTCCTCTATACTGTCAGGTGTTCTTCTCCTCTATACTGTCAGGTGTTCTTCTCCTCTATACTGTCAGGTGTTCTTCTCCTCTATACTGTCAGGTGTTCTTCTCCTCTATACTGTCAGGTGTTATTCTTCTCCTCTATACTGTCAGGTGTTGTTCTTCTCCTCTATACTGTCAGGTGTTGTTCTTCTCCTCTATACTGTCAGGTGTTCTTCTCCTCTATACTGTCAGGCGTTCTTCTCCTCTATACTGTCAGGTGTTCTTCTCCTCTATACTGTCAGGTGTTCTTCTCCTCTATACTGTCAGGTGTTCTCCTCTATAAGGTCAGGCATTCTTCTCCTCTATACTGTCAGGTGTTCTTCTCCTCTATACTGTCAGGTGTTCTTCTCCTCTATACTGTCAGGCGTTCTTCTCCTCTATACTGTCAGGTGTTATTCTCCTCTATAAGGTCAGGTGTTCTTCTCCTCTATACTGTCAGGTGTTGTTCTTCTCCTCTATACTGTCAGGTGTTGTTCTTCTCCTCTATACTGTCAGGTGTTGTTCTCCTCTATACTGTCAGGTGTTGTTCTCCTCTATACTGTCAGGTGTTGTTCTCCTCCTCTATACTGTCAGGTGTTGTTCTCCTCCTCTATACTGTCAGGTGTTGTTCTCCTCTATACTGTCAGGTGTTGTTCTCCTCTATACTGTCAGGTGTTGTTCTTCTCCTCTATACTGTCAGGTGTTGTTCTCCTCTATACTGTCAGGCGTTCTTCTCCTCTATACTGTCAGGTGTTCTTCTCCTCTATACTGTCAGGTGTTCTTCTCCTCTATACTGTCAGGTGTTCTTCTCCTCTATACTGTCAGGCATTCTTCTCCTCTATACTGTCAGGCGTTCTTCTCCTCTATACTGTCAGGTGTTGTTCTTCTCCTCTATACTGTCAGGTGTTCTTCTCCTCTATAAGGTCAGGTGTTCTTCTCCTCTATACTGTCAGGTGTTCTTCTCCTCTATACTGTCAGGTGTTCTTCTCCTCTATACTGTCAGGTGTTCTTCTCCTCTATACTGTCAGGTGTTCTTCACCTCTATACAGTCAGGTGTTCTTCTCCTCTATACTGTCAGGTGTTCTTCTCCTCTATAAGGTCAGGTGTTCTTCTCCTCTATAAGGTCAGGTGTTCTTCTCCTCTATACTGTCAGGTGTTCTTCTCCTCTATACTGTCAGGTGTTCTTCTCCTCTATACTGTCAGGTGTTCTTCTCCTCTATACTGTCAGGTGTTCTTCTCGTCTATACTGTCAGGTGTTCTTCTCCTCTATACACCCTTCCCTCCCTCCCTCCACTCTACCCTTCTTCCTTCCCCTCTACCCTCACTCCCTCCCTCCCTCCTTCCCTCCCCTCTACCCTCCCTCCCTCCTTCCCCTCTACCCTCCCTCCCTCCCTCTTTCCCTCCCTCCCCTCTACCCTCCCTCCCTCCTTCCCCTCTACCCTCCCTCCCTCCCTCTTTCCCTCCCTCCCCTCTACCCTCCCTCCCCTCTACCCGCAAAATGAAGGCAGTTATACAATTTTAAAAACATTACAATACATTCACAGATTTCACAACACACTGTGTGCCCTCAGGCCCCTACTCTACTACCACATATCTACAGTACAAAATCCATGTGTACGTGTGTGTATAGTGCGTATGTTATTGTTTGTGTGTGCATGTGTCTGTGTCTATGTTTGTGTTGCTTCACAGTCCCTGCTGTTCCATAAGGTGGATTTATGTCTGTTTTTTAAATCTGATTTTACTGCTTGAATCAGTTACTTGATGTGGAATAGTGTTCCATGTAGTCATGGCTCTATGTAGTACTGTGCGCCTCCCATAGTCTGTTCTGGACTTGGGGACTGTGAAGAGACCTCTGGTGGCATGTCTTGTGGGGTATGCATGGGTGTCTGAGCTGTGTGCTAGTTGTTTAAACAGACAGCTTGGTGCTTTCAACATGTCAATACCTCTCACAAATACAAGTAGTGATGAAGTCAATCTCTCCTCTACTTTGAGCCAGGAGAGATTGACATGCATATTATTAATGTTTGCTCTCTGTATACATCCAAGGGCCAGCTGTGCTGCCCGGTTCTGAGCCAACTGCAATTTTCCCAAGTCCCTCTTTGTGTCACCTGACCACACGACGGAACAGTAGTCCAGGTGTGACAAAACTAGGGCCTGTAGGACCTGCCTTGTTGATAGTGCTGTTAAGAAGGCAGAGCAGCGCTTTATTATGGATAGACTTCTCCCCGTCTTAGCTGCTGTTGTATCAATATGTTTTGACCATGACAGTTTACAATCCAGGGTTACTCCAAGCAGTTTAGTCTCCTCAACTTGCTCAATTTCCATAGTATTTATTACAAGATTTAGTTGAGGTTTAGGGAATGATTTCTCCCAAATACAATGCCATTTTTTCCAAAAGTTTACTAAGGGTTGGTAACAGGCTGATTGGTTGACTATTTGAGCCAGTAAAGGGGGCTTTACTATTCTTAGGTAGCGGAATGACTTTTGCTTCCTTCCAGGCCTGAGGGCAAACACTTTCTAGTAGGCTTAAATTGATGACGTGGTTTTCATACAGTATTAATGGTTTTACCTACATAGACCATAGAACATAACATACGTATGTTAATATAACTATATTAGAATGTGTACATTGAACAGCTTGGTTCTATTTCTAAACATGACCTACCTCTCTGAACATCACCACTCGGAACCAAAACACCTCTGTCTTTCTTCTGTTCTGCTGACTGTTTTAATCAACAACATACATCACCTTCTGGTCTCAGTTCTGCTGACTGTGTTTTAAACAACAACATATCACCTTCTGGTCTCAATTCTGCTGACTGTGTTTTAAACAACAACATATCACCTTCTGGTCTCAATTCTGCTGACTGTGTTTTAATCAACAACAACATACATCACCTCCTGGTCTCAATTCTGCTGACTGTGTTTTAAACAACAACAACATATATCACCTTCTGGTCTCAATTCTGCTGACTGTGTTTTAATCAACAACAACATACATCACCTCCTGGTCTCAATTCTGCTGACTGTGTTTTAAACAACAACAACATATATCACCTCCTGGTCTCAGTTCTGCTGACTGTGTTTTAATCAACAACATATCACCTTCTGGTCTCAATTCTGCTGACTGTGTTTTAATCAACAACATATATCACCTTCTGGTCTCAATTCTGCTGACTGTGTTTTAAACAACAACAACATATCACCTTCTGGTCTCAATTCTGCTGACTGTGTTTTAATCAACAACATATCACCTTCTGGTCTCAATTCTGCTGACTGTGTTTTAATCAACAACATATATCACCTTCTGGTCTCAATTCTGCTGACTGTGTTTTAAACAACAACAACATACATCACCTTCTGGCCTCAATTCTGCTGACTGTTTTAATCAACAACATATCACCTTCTGGTCTCAATTCTGCTGACTGTGTTTTAATCAACAACATATATCACCTTCTGGTCTCAATTCTGCTGACTGTGTTTTAAACAACAACAACATACATCACCTTCTGGTCTCAATTCTGCTGACTGTGTTTTAATCAACAACATATCACTTTCTGGTCTCAATTCTGCTGACTGTGTTTTAAGCAACAACATATCCAGAATCCAGAATCACATTAAGCATCTCCAATCCAAAGTTAAATCTAGAATCGGCTTCCTATTTCGCAACAAAGCCTCCTTCACTCATGCTGCCAAACATGCCCTCGTAAAACGGACTATCCTACCGATCCTTGACTTCGGCGATGTCATTTACAAAATAGCCTCCAACATTCTACTCAGCAAATTGGATGTAGTCTATCACAGTGCCATCCGTTTTGTCACCAAAGCCCCATATACTACCCACCACTGTGACCTGTACGCTCTCGTTGGCTGGCCCTCACTACATATTCGTCGCCAAACCCACTGGCTCCAGGCCATCTATAAATCACTGCTAGGCAAATCCCCGCCTTATCTTAGCTCATTGGTCACCATAGCAACACCCACCCGTAGTATGCACTCCAGCAGATATATCTCACTGGTCATCCCCAAAGCCAACACCTCCTTTGGCCGCCATTCCTTCCAGTTCTCTGCTGCCAATGACTGGAACGAATTGCAAAAATCTCTGAAGCTGGAGACTCTTATCTCCCTCACTAACTTTAAGCATCAGTTGTCAGAGCACCTTACCGATCACTGCACCTGTACACAGCCCATCTGAAATTAGCCCACCCAACTACCTCATCCCCATATTGTTATTTATTTTGCTCATTTGCACCCCGGTATCTCTATTTGCACATCATCTCTTGCACATCTATCATTCCAGTGTTAATACTAATTGTAATTATTTTGCACTATGGCCTATTTATTGCCTTACCTCCATAACTTACTACATTTGCACACACTGTATATATATTCTGTTGTATTTTTGACTTTATGTTTTGTTTGTCCCATATATAACTCTGTGTTGTTGTTTTTCTTGTTTTTCTTCTTCTAATTTTGTCTCTCTTGCCGTTCCAAATAAAATTGAATATTTTTTTCTCATTCATTAAAAAAACTGTTCGCTAGGCGTAGGCAAGACCATAAGCAAATAGGTAAACTGGGATAATATTAAAGAGTTAATCAGGGTGATTTTCCCATAAATTGACAGGTATTTACCTTTCCATGGTAGCAAGATCTTATCTATTTTTGCTAACTTTCTATAAAACATTTTTGGAGTGAGATCATTTATTTCATTTGGGATATGTATTCCGAATATATCCACATCACCATCAGACCATTTTATTGGTAAACTACATGGTAATGTAAAAAATGTATTTTTTTAGTGATCCAATACGTAATATAGTACATTTATCATAATTTGGTTGTAATCCAGAGAGGTTAGAAAATGTATCTAGATCGTCTATGAGGCTGTGGAGGGATTCAAGTTGTGGATTTAAAAGAAAACATGAATCATCAGCGTACAATGACACCTTTGTTTTTAAGGCCTGGATTTCTAATCCCTTGATATTATTGTTGGATCTGATCTTAATAGCTAACATCTCGATGGCAAAAATAAAATAAATACATATGCCGATAGTGGACAACCTTGTTTCACTCCTCTTGACAGTTTAAAACTTGCAGAGAAATAGACATGATTTACTATTTTACACCTAGGGTTACTATACATGATTTTAACCCAATTTATAAGAGATTGTCCAAAATTGAAATGCTCCAGGCATTTAAATAAATTGCTTCAGTTAGAGGAGATCGAGGCGACTGAAATGAAAACGTATGCTTAAAGTACTTTGTTTCCTCCTTCAAAATATCATTTGGTGAATCATTGGTGACTCTGTCATTTGTAACCAGTTTCAATAAATAATTTTTGGTAGCATTCCTATGTTGAAGATTAAAAAATAATTTGGTGCATTTTTCACCATATTCCATCCAGATTGCTCTATTTTTATAATATATTACACTTGATCATTCTTGAATACGTTTCTCAATTTCTTTTTGTTTTTCCTCTAATTTATTCTGAGCCTCTATGTTCCAGTTTTTATTGCTATCTATCTGTTCTGTTAGACCTTCTATATCCTTTGTTAGTGTGGACTCTTTTGACCTAAATTGCTTTTGTTTTCGAGGTGAGTACTGAATTGCATGGCCTCTAAAGGCACATTTAAAAGTGTTGTTTGTAGTGTGATTTCCTTTACGGTCCATTGAACTATTTAAAACAGTATTATAATCTCCCACCATAATAATAGAGTCTTGAATTGCTTGCAGGGTTGATAATTTATTATATATATTTTCAAAGAAGTGTGGATCATCATTATTTGGTCCGTAAAGGTTAATGAGTCATATTTGTTTATGGTCCAATAACATATTTTAAATAATCCATCTACAGTGGGGAAAAAAAGTATTTAGTCAGCCACCAAGTGTGCAAGTTCTCCCACTTAAAAAGATGAGAGAGGCCTGTAATTTTCATCATAGGTACACGTCAACTATGACAGACAAAGTGAGAGAAAAAAATCCAGAAAATCACATTGTAGGATTTTTAATGAATTTATTTGCAAATTATGGTGGAAAATAAGTATTTGGTCAATAACAAAAGTTTCTCAATACTGTGTTATATACCCTTTGTTGGCAATGACACAGGTAAAACGTTTTCTGTAAGTCTTCACAAGGTTTTCACACACTGATGCTGGTATTTTGGCCCATTCCTCCATGCAGATCTCCTCTAGAGCAGTGATGTTTTGGGGCTGTCGCTGGGCAACACGGACTTTCAACTCCCTCCAAAGATTTTCTATGGGGTTGAGATCTGGAGACTGGCTAGGCCACTCCAGGACCTTGAAATGCTTCTTACGAAGCCACTCCTTCGTTGCCCGGGCGGTGTGTTTGGGATCATTGTCATGCTGAAAGACCCAGGCACGTTTCATCTTCAATGCCCTTGCTGATGGAAGGAGGTTTTCACTCAAAATCTCACGATACATGGCCCCATTCATTCTTTCCTTTACACGGATCAGTCGTCCTGGTCCCTTTGCAGAAAAACAGCCCCAAAGCATGATGTTTCCACCCCCATGCTTCACAGTAGGTATGGTGTTCTTTGGATGCAACTCAGCATTCTTTGTCCTCCAAACACGACGAGTTGAGTTTTTACCAAAAAGTTCTATTTTGGTTTCATCTGACCATATAACATTCTCCCAATCCTCTTCTGGATCATCCAAATGCACTCTAGCAAACTTCAGACGGGCCTGGACATGTACTGGCTTAAGCAGGGGGACACGCCTGCCACTGCAGGATTTGAGTCCCTGGCGGCGTAGTGTGTTACTGATGGTAGGCTTTGTTACTTTGGTCCCAGCTCTCTGCGGGTCATTCACTAGGTCCCCCTGTGTGGTTCTGGGATTTTTGCTCACCATTCTTGTGATCATTTTGACCCCACGAGGTGAGGTCTTGCGTGGAGCCCCAGATCAAGGGAGATTATCAGTGGTCTTGTATGTCTTCCATTTCCTAATAATTGCTCCCAGAGTTGATTTCTTCAAACCAAGCTGCTTACCTATTGCAGATTCAGTCTTCCCAGCCTAATGCAGGTCTACAATTTTGTTTCTGGTGTCCTTTGACAGCTCTTTGGTCTTGGCCATAGTGGAGTTTGGAGTGTGACTGTTTGAGGTTGTGGACAGGTGTCTTTTATACTGATAACAAGTTCAAACAGGTGCCATTAATACAGGTAACGAGTGGAGGACAGAGGAGCCTCTTAAAGAAGAAGTTACAGGTCTGTGAGAGCCAGAAATCTTGCTTGTTTGTAGGTGACCAAATACTTATTTTCCACCATAATTTGCAAATAAATTCATAAAAAATCCTACAATGTGATTTTCTGGATTTTTTCCCCTCATTTTGTCTGTCATAGTTGACGTGTACCTATGATGAAAATTACAGGCCTCTCTCATCTTTTTAAGTGGGAGAACTTGCACAATTGGTGGCTGACTAAATACTTTTTTTCCCCACTGTACCTTGCGGATCTGTTTGGACAGTTTGCACATTAAAGATTGAAATTACTGTTAATTAATATCATCACCCCCTTTGAGTTTCTTAGCCTATGGGATAAGTATATTTGCCCCCCCCCCCATTCCTTTTTCCACGCAACTGCATCTAGAATTGTTGAATGAGTTTCCTGTAAACAATAGATATTATATTCCTTCTCTTGGAGCCGTGTAAATATTGTTCTTCTTTTGTTATTATCAGCTAAGCCATTACAATTATAATGCTGGTGATTTACCACCGCTCTGATATCCAAAAGTTCTTCCCGGCTGAGTTACCACCACTCTGATATCCAAAAGTTCTTCCCGGCTGAGTTACCACCACTCTGATATCCAAAAGTTCTTCCCGGCTGAGTTACCACCGCTCTGATATCCAAAAGTTCTTCCCGGCTGAGTTACCACCGCTCTGATATCCAAAAGTTCTTCCCGGCTGAGTTACCACCACTCTGATATCCAAAAGTTCTTCCCGGCTGAGTTACCACCACTCTGATATCCAAAAGTTCTTCCCGGCTGAGTTACCACCGCTCTGATATCCAAAAGTTATTCCCGGCTGAGTTACCACCGCTCTGATATCCAAAAGTTATTCCCGGCTGAGTTACCACCACTCTGATATCCAAAAGTTCTTCCCGGCTGAGTTACCACCGCTCTGATATCCAAAAGTTATTCCCGGCTGAGTTACCACCACTCTGATATCCAAAAGTTCTTCCCGGCTGAGTTACCACCACTCTGATATCCAAAAGTTCTTCCCGGCTGAGTTACCACCACTCTGATATCCAAAAGTTCTTCCCGGCTGAGTTACCACCGCTCTGATATCCAAAAGTTATTCCCGGCTGTATGTAATAACACCCAAAAAAAATTCTGGCCTAAATAATGTAAGAAATAACACCTTAAAAAACCAAATGTTGCCTAGAAGCACGGCTGCCCTTCCTATCGGCACCAGCTGCTGTATCCCGGCATACTGGTCCTCTGTAGCTCAGCTGGTAGAGCACGGCTGCCCTTCCTATCGGCACCAGCTGCTGTATCCCGGCATACTGGTCCTCTGTAGCTCAGCTGGTAGAGCACGGCTGCCCTTCCTATCGGCACCAGCTGCTGTATCCTGGCATACTGGTCCTCTGTAGCTCAGCTGGTAGAGCACGGCTGCCCTTCCTATCGGCACCAGCTGCTGTATCCCGGCATACTGGTCCTCTGTAGCTCAGCTGGTAGAGCACGGCTGCCCTTCCTATCGGCACCAGCTGCTGTATCCTGGCATACTGGTCCTCTGTAGCTCAGCTGGTAGAGCACGGCTGCCCTTCCTATCGGCACCAGCTGCTGTATCCTGGCATACTGGTCCTCTGTAGCTCATCTGGTAGAGCACGGCTGCCCTTCCTATCGGCACCAGCTGCTGTATCCTGGCATACTGGTCCTCTGTAGCTCAGCTGGTAGAGCACGGCTGCCCTTCCTATCGGCCCCAGCTGCTGTATCCTGGCATACTGGTCCTCTGTAGCTCAGCTGGTAGAGCACGGCTGCCCTTCCTATCGGCACCAGCTGCTGTATCCTGGCATACTGGTCCTCTGTAGCTCAGCTGGTAGAGCACGGCTGGCCATCCTATCGGCACCAGCTGCTGTATCCTGGCATACTGGTCCTCTGTAGCTCAGCTGGTAGAGCACGGCTGCCCTTCCTATCGGCACCAGCTGCTGTATCCTGGCATACTGGACATGCTGTTAGAGGGTAAGGACAGAAGAAACCACTGAGTGTCCTGGTAGTTAACCTAGACTCTGTTTAACTAGCTGTTACATACAGTATGGTTGAGTGTCCTGTCCTGGTAGTTAACCTAGACTCTGTTTAACTAGCTGTTACATACAGTATGGTTGAGTGTCCTGTCCTGGTAGTTAACCTAGACTCTGTTTAACTAGCTGTTACATACAGTATGGTTGAGTGTCCTGTCCTGGTAGTTAACCTAGACTCTGTTTAACTAGCTGTTACATACAGTATGGTTGAGTGTCCTGTCCTGGTAGTTAACCTAGACTCTGTTTAACTAGCTGTTACATACAGTATGGTTGAGTGTCCTGTCCTGGTAGTTAACCTAGACTCTGTTTAACTAGCTGTTACATACAGTATGGTTGAGTGTCCTGTCCTGGTAGTTAACCTAGACTCTGTTTAACTAGCTGTTACATACAGTATGGTTGAGTGTCCTGTCCTGGTAGTTAACCTAGACTCTGTTTAGCTGTTACATACAGTATGGTTGAGTGTCCTGTCCTGGTAGTTAACCTAGACTCTGTTTAACTAGCTGTTACATACAGTATGGTTGAGTGTCCTGTCCTGCCAGTTAACCTAGACTCTGTTTAACTGTTACATACAGTATGGTTGAGTGTCCTGTCCTGGTAGTTAACCTAGACTCTGTTTAACTAGCTGTTACATACAGTATGGTTGAGTGTCCTGTCCTGGTAGTTAACCTAGACTCTGTTTAACTAGCTGTTACATACAGTATGGTTGAGTGTCCTGTCCTGCCAGTTAACCTAGACTCTGTTTAACTAGCTGTTACATACAGTATGGTTGAGTGTCCTGTCCTGGTAGTTAACCTAGACTCTGTTTAACTAGCTGTTACATACAGTATGGTTGAGTGTCCTGTCCTGCCAGTTAACCTAGACTCTGTTTAACTAGCTGTTACATACAGTATGGTTGAGTGTCCTGTCCTGGTAGTTAACCTAGACTCTGTTTAGCTGTTACATACAGTATGGTTGAGTGTCCTGTCCTGGTAGTTAACCTAGACTCTGTTTAACTAGCTGTTACATACAGTATGGTTGAGTGTCCTGTCCTGGTAGTTAACCTAGACTCTGTTTAACTAGCTGTTACATACAGTATGGTTGAGTGTCCTGCCCTGGTAGTTAACCTAGACTCTGTTTAGCTGTTACATACAGTATGGTTGAGTGTCCTGTCCTGGTAGTTAACCTAGACTCTGTTTAACTAGCTGTTACATACAGTATGGTTGAGTGTCCTGTCCTGGTAGTTAACCTAGACTCTGTTTAACTAGCTGTTACATACAGTATGGTTGAGTGTCCTGTCCTGGTAGTTAACCTAGACTCTGTTTAGCTGTTACATACAGTATGGTTGAGTGTCCTGTCCTGGTAGTTAACCTAGACTCTGTTTAACTAGCTGTTACATACAGTATGGTTGAGTGTCCTGTCCTGGTAGTTAACCTAGACTCTGTTTAACTAGCTGTTACATACAGTATGGTTGAGTGTCCTGTCCTGGTAGTTAACCTAGACTCTGTTTAGCTGTTACATACAGTATGGTTGAGTGTCCTGTCCTGGTAGTTAACCTAGACTCTGTTTAACTAGCTGTTACATACAGTATGGTTGAGTGTCCTGTCCTGGTAGTTAACCTAGACTCTGTTTAACTAGCTGTTACATACAGTATGGTTGAGTGTCCTGTCCTGGTAGTTAACCTAGACTCTGTTTAACTAGCTGTTACATACAGTATGGTTGAGTGTCCTGTCCTGGTAGTTAACCTAGACTCTGTTTAACTAGCTGTTACATACAGTATGGTTGAGTGTCCTGTCCTGGTAGTTAACCTAGACTCTGTTTAACTAGCTGTTACATACAGTATGGTTGAGTGTCCTGTCCTGGTAGTTAACCTAGACTCTGTTTAACTAGCTGTTACATACAGTATGGTTGAGTGTCCTGTCCTGCCAGTTAACCTAGACTCTGTTTAACTAGCTGTTACATACAGTATGGTTGAGTGTCCTGTCCTGGTAGTTAACCTAGACTCTGTTTAACTAGCTGTTACATACAGTATGGTTGAGTGTCCTGTCCTGGTAGTTAACCTAGACTCTGTTTAGCTGTTACATACAGTATGGTTGAGTGTCCTGTCCTGGTAGTTAAACTAGACTCTGTTTAACTAGCTGTTACATACAGTATGGTTGAGTGTCCTGTCCTGGTAGTTAACCTAGACTCTGTTTAACTAGCTGTTACATACAGTATGGTTGAGTGTCCTGTCCTGGTAGTTAACCTAGACTCTGTTTAACTAGCTGTTACATACAGTATGGTTGAGTGTCCTGTCCTGGTAGTTAACCTAGACTCTGTTTAACTAGCTGTTACATACAGTATGGTTGAGTGTCCTGTCCTGGTAGTTAACCTAGACTCTGTTTAACTAGCTGTTACATACAGTATGGTTGAGTGTCCTGTCCTGGTAGTTAACCTAGACTCTGTTTAACTAGCTGTTACATACAGTATGGTTGAGTGTCCTGTCCTGCCAGTTAACCTAGACTCTGTTTAACTAGCTGTTACATACAGTATGGTTGAGTGTCCTGTCCTGGTAGTTAACCTAGACTCTGTTTAACTAGCTGTTACATACAGTATGGTTGAGTGTCCTGTCCTGGTAGTTAACCTAGACTCTGTTTAACTAGCTGTTACATACAGTATGGTTGAGTGTCCTGTCCTGGTAGTTAACCTAGACTCTGTTTAACTAGCTGTTACATACAGTATGGTTGAGTGTCCTGTCCTGGTAGTTAACCCAGACTCTGTTTAACTAGCTGTTACATACAGTATGGTTGAGTGTCCTGTCCTGCCAGTTAACCTAGACTCTGTTTAACTAGCTGTTACATACAGTATGGTTGAGTGTCCTGTCCTGGTAGTTAACCTAGACTCTGTTTAACTAGCTGTTACATACAGTATGGTTGAGTGTCCTGTCCTGGTAGTTAACCTAGACTCTGTTTAACTAGCTGTTACATACAGTATGGTTGAGTGTCCTGTCCTGCCAGTTAACCTAGACTCTGTTTAACTAGCTGTTACATACAGTATGGTTGAGTGTCCTGTCCTGGTAGTTAACCTAGACTCTGTTTAACTAGCTGTTACATACAGTATGGTTGAGTGTCCTGTCCTGGTAGTTAACCTAGACTCTGTTTAGCTGTTACATACAGTATGGTTGAGTGTCCTGTCCTGGTAGTTAACCTAGACTCTGTTTAACTAGCTGTTACATACAGTATGGTTGAGTGTCCTGTCCTGGTAGTTAACCTAGACTCTGTTTAACTAGCTGTTACATACAGTATGGTTGAGTGTCCTGTCCTGGTAGTTAACCTAGACTCTGTTTAACTAGCTGTTACATACAGTATGGTTGAGTGTCCTGTCCTGCCAGTTAACCTAGACTCTGTTTAACTAGCTGTTACATACAGTATGGTTGAGTGTCCTGTCCTGGTAGTTAACCTAGACTCTGTTTAACTAGCTGTTACATACAGTATGGTTGAGTGTCCTGTCCTGGTAGTTAACCTAGACTCTGTTTAACTAGCTGTTACATACAGTATGGTTGAGTGTCCTGTCCTGCCAGTTAACCTAGACTCTGTTTAACTAGCTGTTACATACAGTATGGTTGAGTGTCCTGTCCTGGTAGTTAACCTAGACTCTGTTTAACTAGCTGTTACATACAGTATGGTTGAGTGTCCTGTCCTGGTAGTTAACCTAGACTCTGTTTAACTAGCTGTTACATACAGTATGGTTGAGTGTCCTGTCCTGGTAGTTAACCTAGACTCTGTTTAACTAGCTGTTACATACAGTATGGTTGAGTGTCCTGTCCTGCCAGTTAACCTAGACTCTGTTTAACTAGCTGTTACATACAGTATGGTTGAGTGTCCTGTCCTTGTAGTTAACCTAGACTCTGTTTAACTAGCTGTTACATACAGTATGGTTGAGTGTCCTGTCCTGGTAGTTAACCTAGACTCTGTTTAGCTGTTACATACAGTATGGTTGAGTGTCCTGTCCTGCCAGTTAACCTAGACTCTGTTTAGCTGTTACATACAGTATGGTTGAGTGTCCTGGTAGTTAACCTAGACTCTGTTTAACTAGCTGTTACATACAGTATGGTTGAGTGTCCTGTCCTGCCAGTTAACCTAGACTCTGTTTAACTAGCTGTTACATACAGTATGGTTGAGTGTCCTGTCCTGGTAGTTAACCTAGACTCTGTTTAACTAGCTGTTACATACAGTATGGTTGAGTGTCCTGTCCTGCCAGTTAACCTAGACTCTGTTTAGCTGTTACATACAGTATGGTTGAGTGTCCTGTCTTGGTAGTTAACCTAGACTCTGTTTAACTAGCTGTTACATACAGTATGGTTGAGTGTCCTGTCCTGGTAGTTAACCTAGACTCTGTTTAACTAGCTGTTACATACAGTATGGTTGAGTGTCCTGTCCTGGTAGTTAACCTAGACTCTGTTTAACTAGCTGTTATATACAGTATGGTTGAGTGTCCTGTCCTGGTAGTTAACCTAGACTCTGTTTAACTAGCTGTTACATACAGTATGGTTGAGTGTCCTGTCCTGGTAGTTAACCTAGACTCTGTTTAGCTGTTACATACAGTATGGTTGAGTGTCCTGTCCTGGTAGTTAACCTAGACTCTGTTTAACTAGCTGTTACATACAGTATGGTTGAGTGTCCTGTCCTGGTAGTTAACCTAGACTCTGTTTAACTAGCTGTTACATACAGTATGGTTGAGTGTCCTGTCCTGCCAGTTAACCTAGACTCTGTTTAGCTGTTACATACAGTATGGTTGAGTGTCCTGTCCTGCCAGTTAACCTAGACTCTGTTTAACTAGCTGTTACATACAGTATGGTTGAGTGTCCTGTCCTGGTAGTTAACCTAGACTCTGTTTAACTAGCTGTTACATACAGTATGGTTGAGTGTCCTGGTAGTTAACCTAGACTCTGTTTAGCTGTTACATACAGTATGGTTGAGTGTCCTGTCCTGCCAGTTAACCTAGACTCTGTTTAACTAGCTGTTACATACAGTATGGTTGAGTGTCCTGTCCTGGTAGTTAACCTAGACTCTGTTTAGCTGTTACATACAGTATGGTTGAGTGTCCTGTCCTGCCAGTTAACCTAGACTCTGTTTAGCTGTTACATACAGTATGGTTGAGTGTCCTGTCCTGGTAGTTAACCTAGACTCTGTTTAACTAGCTGTTACATACAGTATGGTTGAGTGTCCTGTCCTGGTAGTTAACCTAGACTCTGTTTAGCTGTTACATACAGTATGGTTGAGTGTCCTGTCCTGGTAGTTAACCTAGACTCTGTTTAACTGGCTGTTACATACAGTATGGTTGAGTGTCCTGTCCTGCCAGTTAACCTAGACTCTGTTTAACTAGCTGTTACATACAGTATGGTTGAGTGTCCTGTCCTGGTAGTTAACCTAGACTCTGTTTAGCTGTTACATACAGTATGGTTGAGTGTCCTGTCCTGCCAGTTAACCTAGACTCTGTTTAACTAGCTGTTACATACAGTATGGTTGAGTGTCCTGTCCTGGTAGTTAACCTATACTCTGTTTAACTAGCTGTTACATACAGTATGGTTGAGTGTCCTGTCCTGGTAGTTAACCTAGACTCTGTTTAACTAGCTGTTACATACAGTATGGTTGAGTGTCCTGTCCTGGTAGTTAACCTAGACTCTGTTTAACTAGCTGTTACATACAGTATGGTTGAGTGTCCTGTCCTGCCAGTTAACCTAGACTCTGTTTAACTAGCTGTTACATACAGTATGGTTGAGTGTCCTGTCCTGGTAGTTAACCTAGACTCTGTTTAGCTGTTACATACAGTATGGTTGAGTGTCCTGTCCTGGTAGTTAACCTAGACTCTGTTTAACTAGCTGTTACATACAGTATGGTTGAGTGTCCTGTCCTGGTAGTTAACCTAGACTCTGTTTAACTAGCTGTTACATACAGTATGGTTGAGTGTCCTGTCCTGGTAGTTAACCTAGACTATGTTTAGCTGTTACATACAGTATGGTTGAGTGTCCTGTCCTGGTAGTTAACCTAGACTCTGTTTAGCTGTTACATACAGTATGGTTGAGTGTCCTGTCCTGGTAGTTAACCTAGACTCTGTTTAACTAGCTGTTACATACAGTATGGTTGAGTGTCCTGTCCTGGTAGTTAACCTAGACTCTGTTTAACTAGCTGTTACATACAGTATGGTTGAGTGTCCTGTCCTGGTAGTTAACCTAGACTCTGTTTAACTAGCTGTTACATACAGTATGGTTGAGTGTCCTGTCCTGGTAGTTAACCTAGACTCTGTTTAACTAGCTGTTACATACAGTATGGTTGAGTGTCCTGTCCTGGTAGTTAACCTAGACTCTGTTTAACTAGCTGTTACATACAGTATGGTTGAGTGTCCTGTCCTGGTAGTTAACCTAGACTCTGTTTAACTAGCTGTTACATACAGTATGGTTGAGTGTCCTGTCCTGGTAGTTAACCTAGACTCTGTTTAACTAGCTGTTACATACAGTATGGTTGAGTGTCCTGTCCTGGTAGTTAACCTAGACTCTGTTTAACTAGCTGTTACATACAGTATGGTTGAGTGTCCTGTCCTGGTAGTTAACCTAGACTCTGTTTAACTAGCTGTTACATACAGTATGGTTGAGTGTCCTGTCCTGGTAGTTAACCTAGACTCTGTTTAACTAGCTGTTACATACAGTATGGTTGAGTGTCCTGTCCTGGTAGTTAACCTAGACTCTGTTTAACTAGCTGTTACATACAGTATGGTTGAGTGTCCTGTCCTGGTAGTTAACCTAGACTCTGTTTAACTAGCTGTTACATACAGTATGGTTGAGTGTCCTGTCCTGGTAGTTAACCTAGACTCTGTTTAACTAGCTGTTACATACAGTATGGTTGAGTGTCCTGTCCTGGTAGTTAACCTAGACTCTGTTTAACTAGCTGTTACATACAGTATGGTTGAGTGTCCTGTCCTGGTAGTTAACCTAGACTCTGTTTAACTAGCTGTTACATACAGTATGGTTGAGTGTCCTGTCCTGGTAGTTAACCTAGACTCTGTTTAACTAGCTGTTACATACAGTATGGTTGAGTGTCCTGTCCTGGTAGTTAACCTAGACTCTGTTTAACTAGCTGTTACATACAGTATGGTTGAGTGTCCTGTCCTGGTAGTTAACCTAGACTCTGTTTAACTAGCTGTTACATACAGTATGGTTGAGTGTCCTGTCCTGGTAGTTAACCTAGACTCTGTTTAACTAGCTGTTACATACAGTATGGTTGAGTGTCCTGTCCTGGTAGTTAACCTAGACTCTGTTTAACTAGCTGTTACATACAGTATGGTTGAGTGTCCTGTCCTGGTAGTTAACCTAGACTCTGTTTAACTAGCTGTTACATACAGTATGGTTGAGTGTCCTGTCCTGGTAGTTAACCTAGACTCTGTTTAACTAGCTGTTACATACAGTATGGTTGAGTGTCCTGTCCTGGTAGTTAACCTAGACTCTGTTTAACTAGCTGTTACATACAGTATGGTTGAGTGTCCTGTCCTGGTAGTTAACCTAGACTCTGTTTAACTAGCTGTTACATACAGTATGGTTGAGTGTCCTGTCCTGGTAGTTAACCTAGACTCTGTTTAACTAGCTGTTACATACAGTATGGTTGAGTGTCCTGTCCTGGTAGTTAACCTAGACTCTGTTTAACTAGCTGTTACATACAGTATGGTTGAGTGTCCTGTCCTGGTAGTTAACCTAGACTCTGTTTAACTAGCTGTTACATACAGTATGGTTGAGTGTCCTGTCCTGGTAGTTAACCTAGACTCTGTTTAACTAGCTGTTACATACAGTATGGTTGAGTGTCCTGTCCTGGTAGTTAACCTAGACTCTGTTTAACTAGCTGTTACATACAGTATGGTTGAGTGTCCTGTCCTGGTAGTTAACCTAGACTCTGTTTAACTAGCTGTTACATACAGTATGGTTGAGTGTCCTGTCCTGGTAGTTAACCTAGACTCTGTTTAACTAGCTGTTACATACAGTATGGTTGAGTGTCCTGTCCTGGTAGTTAACCTAGACTCTGTTTAACTAGCTGTTACATACAGTATGGTTGAGTGTCCTGTCCTGGTAGTTAACCTAGACTCTGTTTAACTAGCTGTTACATACAGTATGGTTGAGTGTCCTGTCCTGGTAGTTAACCTAGACTCTGTTTAACTAGCTGTTACATACAGTATGGTTGAGTGTCCTGTCCTGGTAGTTAACCTAGACTCTGTTTAACTAGCTGTTACATACAGTATGGTTGAGTGTCCTGTCCTGGTAGTTAACCTAGACTCTGTTTAACTAGCTGTTACATACAGTATGGTTGAGTGTCCTGTCCTGGTAGTTAACCTAGACTCTGTTTAACTAGCTGTTACATACAGTATGGTTGAGTGTCCTGTCCTGCCAGTTAACCTAGACTCTGTTTAACTAGCTGTTACATACAGTATGGTTGAGTGTCCTGTCCTGGTAGTTAACCTAGACTCTGTTTAACTAGCTGTTACATACAGTATGGTTGAGTGTCCTGTCCTGGTAGTTAACCTAGACTCTGTTTAACTAGCTGTTACATACAGTATGGTTGAGTGTCCTGTCCTGGTAGTTAACCTAGACTCTGTTTAACTAGCTGTTACATACAGTATGGTTGAGTGTCCTGTCCTGGTAGTTAACCTAGACTCTGTTTAACTAGCTGTTACATACAGTATGGTTGAGTGTCCTGTCCTGGTAGTTAACCTAGACTCTGTTTAACTAGCTGTTACATACAGTATGGTTGAGTGTCCTGTCCTGGTAGTTAACCTAGACTCTGTTTAACTAGCTGTTACATACAGTATGGTTGAGTGTCCTGTCCTGGTAGTTAACCTAGACTCTGTTTAACTAGCTGTTACATACAGTATGGTTGAGTGTCCTGTCCTGGTAGTTAACCTAGACTCTGTTTAACTAGCTGTTACATACAGTATGGTTGAGTGTCCTGTCCTGGTAGTTAACCTAGACTCTGTTTAACTAGCTGTTACATACAGTATGGTTGAGTGTCCTGTCCTGGTAGTTAACCTAGACTCTGTTTAACTAGCTGTTACATACAGTATGGTTGAGTGTCCTGTCCTGGTAGTTAACCTAGACTCTGTTTAACTAGCTGTTACATACAGTATGGTTGAGTGTCCTGTCCTGGTAGTTAACCTAGACTCTGTTTAACTAGCTGTTACATACAGTATGGTTGAGTGTCCTGTCCTGGTAGTTAACCTAGACTCTGTTTAACTAGCTGTTACATACAGTATGGTTGAGTGTCCTGTCCTGGTAGTTAACCTAGACTCTGTTTAACTAGCTGTTACATACAGTATGGTTGAGTGTCCTGTCCTGGTAGTTAACCTAGACTCTGTTTAACTAGCTGTTACATACAGTATGGTTGAGTGTCCTGTCCTGGTAGTTAACCTAGACTCTGTTTAACTAGCTGTTACATACAGTATGGTTGAGTGTCCTGTCCTGGTAGTTAACCTAGACTCTGTTTAACTAGCTGTTACATACAGTATGGTTGAGTGTCCTGTCCTGGTAGTTAACCTAGACTCTGTTTAACTAGCTGTTACATACAGTATGGTTGAGTGTCCTGTCCTGGTAGTTAACCTAGACTCTGTTTAACTAGCTGTTACATACAGTATGGTTGAGTGTCCTGTCCTGGTAGTTAACCTAGACTCTGTTTAACTAGCTGTTACATACAGTATGGTTGAGTGTCCTGTCCTGGTAGTTAACCTAGACTCTGTTTAACTAGCTGTTACATACAGTATGGTTGAGTGTCCTGTCCTGGTAGTTAACCTAGACTCTGTTTAACTAGCTGTTACATACAGTATGGTTGAGTGTCCTGTCCTGGTAGTTAACCTAGACTCTGTTTAACTAGCTGTTACATACAGTATGGTTGAGTGTCCTGTCCTGGTAGTTAACCTAGACTCTGTTTAACTAGCTGTTACATACAGTATGGTTGAGTGTCCTGTCCTGGTAGTTAACCTAGACTCTGTTTAACTAGCTGTTACATACAGTATGGTTGAGTGTCCTGTCCTGGTAGTTAACCTAGACTCTGTTTAACTAGCTGTTACATACAGTATGGTTGAGTGTCCTGTCCTGGTAGTTAACCTAGACTCTGTTTAACTAGCTGTTACATACAGTATGGTTGAGTGTCCTGTCCTGGTAGTTAACCTAGACTCTGTTTAACTAGCTGTTACATACAGTATGGTTGAGTGTCCTGTCCTGGTAGTTAACCTAGACTCTGTTTAACTAGCTGTTACATACAGTATGGTTGAGTGTCCTGTCCTGGTAGTTAACCTAGACTCTGTTTAACTAGCTGTTACATACAGTATGGTTGAGTGTCCTGTCCTGGTAGTTAACCTAGACTCTGTTTAACTAGCTGTTACATACAGTATGGTTGAGTGTCCTGTCCTGGTAGTTAACCTAGACTCTGTTTAACTAGCTGTTACATACAGTATGGTTGAGTGTCCTGTCCTGGTAGTTAACCTAGACTCTGTTTAACTAGCTGTTACATACAGTAT